>NC_136826.1:930858-1219854 GCF_951394365.1 Tetrao urogallus
TCAGTAAGGCTGCTCTCAGTAATGCTCTTGTGCATTATGTTCTATTAATTTGGAAAGGACGTTCTGTCTTTTTCATTTTGAACTTGTACTGATCAGTTCCTGTTATCCAGTTTCACATAGTGTTATGACTCCAAATTTACATTTAGCAAAATGATTCAGTGGCTTTTCTTTCTTTATCAACTATCCCCAGGAGTTACATAGTTTCTGATGTTTTGCTGTTCTTACTGATGGTAATGAACATGTAACTGCATTATTGGGAAAATAATGTACTGTCTATTTTGTCTTTCTCTTCTTCAGTCACTATGAGCAAGACCGGAATGCACTTAAGAGAAAAGAATGGGAGAGAAGAAACCAAGAAGTCCAGCAAGATGAAGACCTCTTTGCTTCAGGTTTTAATCTCTTTGGGGAACCCTACAAGGTAAATTGCATCGTTATGTTTTACATTTTTTGAATGCCTTTTACCTGAGTGCATTTTGCAAATATAAATAAAACTTCACACAAAACTAAGAGAAATAAGTGAGATGTCTGTGTTGGTACTTACACTACTGAGTACACTGATGTTCCAAATCAGCATTTGGCAGAGGAGCAAACTGACTGCTCCACCCAGCTTTGTATGCTAACATTAGCAGAATCGGGAATTTTGCTTGCATTCCAATTAAACATGTTTTCCTTTAAAAATGCACCAAAGCCCAGCAATACATGTAGCTGTATTTCTACCAGTGGGGTCATACTGCAGATATAACAGTCCTTTTAGTTTCAAGAATATACCCAAATTGTTAAAACTGATGGACTTCTCTGTAAATAGTGAGTCCATAACCATTCTTTTGCAATCGCAGCTATCTGAAAAAGTCTTTTGGGAGAGTGCCTGAATCCTTGGGGACCATAACAAGGGTGTGAAGGGGACTTTTGACGTGTCTTATTCTCTCTAAGGAGCTATGCTGCCTGAGATTTTCATCACCAAGGGATGTCCCCCTTTATGATTTCTGCTGCTTTGATTTTCAGTAAGACGTTCCCTGAAGATTTCATCAGAATGTAAATTTCCATATCCCTTTCTCCTCCCAATCAGTGGTATCCATTGAAAGGCCACCACTTCATCTTTCCATTTCACATTGTTAACAGCTGTAGGGAGGATGAGGGCTCTTTGAAAATCACCAGAAAAGGAGGAGGAAAGACTGGCATTAATATCAAATGGTGTCTAATAATTATAGCCTGGTAGACTTATTCAGCCAGATAAGGATTAAGCAATGGGAGAGTTTTTTTGTGTTTTGTTGTTTTTATAAAAATTTAATCAGTACATTATTTCTTCAATGGACCACATTTTAGCACTTTTATTTAGAAGAAATAGGGTCTTATTCTCAAACAATTTTGATGATACTTCCTGCAAATCCAGTGCAATCAAATCCCACGTTGGATTTTTTTCCTCATCATTCCCAGTGATTGAGTGTTCATTGGAATTTCAGTGGATAGAGAAATATGCAAATCAGTGCTCAATTTTGGGTAAAGAACTGGAAACACTCACCTCAACATTTATCTGTTTTAGGATAGCAGTTATAATATCTAATTTTACATATTTTTAATATGCATGTGTTTGCACTGAGCATATGCAGAGCATACAATAAAAAAAACTGAGAAACCACAAAGGAAAAAAATGACCTGGTAATTTTCTGGACAGAATTTTCTTTATGTATATCTTAAAAAAGAAAAAAAAGACAAACCCACAGCACACTGAGACTTCACTGCTTTTCAAATGTTTACAGTGGAGATTTTAGGATCTACGGAATTGAACAAAGCACACTGTATGGTAAAAAAAGTATCATAATGATAAGTTGAGAAATGCATAAAGAGGAAATTGCATTCATAAATAGTTATATAAAATTGGCAAAATATAGAGAACTAAGAGAGCACTATGTCTTGCCTCCATTTTACAGTCTGGAAAAAGAACAAAGTAATAAGACTGGTGTTTCTTTTCTAAGTCCTACATTTCTAACAACCTGCCACACTACAGTTTCCTAGGAACAAATCAAGAGCTGGATGTGACTTATAAATGAAATAGTAATTTGTATTCTTAAGCAACTGCAAAGCTGAATTCAGGGTTTTATTTATGTTTATTCTTGAATAAAATCAAGCGATCGTGAGATGAAGATGAATGTACTTCATGTTCAGTTTAAAGTCCTTTTCCATTTTGAAATGAACAGATGTTTCTGTGTGGATCAGTTTCAAGGCCTTGCACATGCAACAAGTTTCGCCCACAGAACTGAAGGGGTTTGTAAGGGACTTCCAAGCATCATCAAGTCCAACGCCCTGAGAAAATGGGTTTTCTGGAACAGATTGCACAGAAAAATGTCCAGGCAGGTTTGAATATTGCCAGAGAAGGAGAGTCCCCCAGTTCTCTGGGAAGCCTGTTGTAGTGCTCTGCAGGACCCTACACTTACTTGTTTTAAGTCTCATTGGGTTCCTCTCCATTCGATTTTCAGCCTGTGCAGATCTTGTTGAACGGTAGCACAGCCTTCTGGTGTGTCAGCCACCCCTCACAGCTTTGTAGTATCTTCACCAAACTTGTTCAGGGTGAACTCTGTCCCTTCATGCAGAGTGTTGATGAAGATATTGATCAAAACAGACTCTAACCAACTCCTGGGGAGCACTGCTTATTGCAGGCACCAACCAAACTCTGCATTGCTGATCACGATCTTATGAGCTCCTCCAATCTGCCAGTTCTCAGTCCACTTCACTGCTCATCTATCCCACACTTTCTAAGCTTCATTACAAGCATGTTGTGGAAGATTTTTTGGGTCAAAAGCCTTGTGGAAGTCAAGGTACACAGCATCCACTGCTCTCCCCTCACCTACCCAGCTGATAATGATGTTATAGAAGTCCACCATGTTGGTCAAGCATAATCTCCCCTCGGTGAATCCATGCTGATTACTCCTGATAATCCCTCTTTTTTTTCTATTTGCTTGGAAATGACAATCTCATCTTACTACTCCTTGTGTCTAACAAGACATGTGATCTGAAAATGTATCTTTCCAGTTTATCTGTGTCCATTTATCACCTTTTCACTCTAGCTGTTGGTGCATCTGTCTTTCAGTCCCTCTATCTGTGAAAGAAAGCACAGGTGATCTTTATGGTTTTGAGCAACTCATGTGTCTGCATTGATTCTGTATAGTATGCATATGTGTAAACATACATGAAAAAAAAATATTTTTTCTTTACAAATCCAGAAATGGTTTGCACAAGCTTATTTGAAGTTAAAAAAATATTTTGAAGCTGCTTCCATTGTCTCATGTGGAAGCAACAACTTTAACAAGTTGTTGTCCAGCATTATTTTGGGAAGGTTGGGCAGCGAGAACTGTGTGCCCACTAATGTGTTTTAGAGCATGTGGGTTGTGGATCTTGCCTTTAAAAGCTGATCCAACTCACTAATGCTTAATTTGAGAGAAGCTGGATTTTCACTAGTGAGCCACTAATATCTACTAATGTTTAGAATCAGTAAAGCATCTCAGAGATGAATATTCTAGAGAAAACAATATGAGTGGATACTGTTTTGGTTTTGTTGCTTTTTTCTTTTTATTTTTTCAAAGGAATAGCCTTAATAGAGTCCAATTTGAGAAACAGAAACTAATGGGCAGCATTTCCATTGGACAGTGCTAGGTGAATGTTAAATCATTTATTCTCTTTTTTGGGGGTAAAGCTCTTCACACCACTCAGGGTTAGCAGATCTCAAAACATCTCAACTTCTGATCTACAGAGGTTAGATTAACCCTGACATGAAAAAGCTAAAGAATTATGAAACCTCAAGTTTCATTGTCATAAAACCCTTGCTAATTGGGCCTACAAGCTTGAGCACTTCAGTTCTTTTCTTTGTAAAACTATAATGCAATAGCTAGCTAGCAAATTAGTGTGCCAATGGGATTCTATTACAAACAGTTTTTGAAAGCAGGAGAAGCGAATGTACGAAGGTGTACATTTCCTAAATTAGTAAGAGCATAGAATGAGGAGGAAGGCTGCTAGCCACAAGTCACAAGCCGTGTAATTTATGCCTTGGAATACTCAGAAAATGCATTTCCTTGATAGCAGCAAAATTGTGATTCAGCACGCTGTTCAGAAAATAAGCTGTTCAGAGGTCTCCTTTGAGAAATCAGCCAATTACACAGAATATGAAGGTAGAAATTGGCCCCAGTCTGGAAGTAACAAAAAACAACCAGAAATTATGACCAGATTTTATGTTTATCTTGCTGGTATCCAGGCTTGTCAAGAATTCTCTATTTCTCATGAGGGCCCTGAATTTGTTGATGAAAAAAAGCCCAAACATTAATGGTACTCTGTATTCCTTAAATGCAGGTAGTACGTTGCACTACACAACAGTGAGCTCAGTCAGGTTATGTAATGCATGTGAATAGTGTTAGTTATGCGTGTTCTAGTTTTATTTCACTGTAAGCCGGGTGGCTGCTTACATTCACTATGTCCTCTTACTTTGCAGTCTGGTCCAAGAAACACTGAAAGAAATAACAGTCTTTCTGCTGACTGCATTAGTTATTGGATATGAGCTTTAGTGCACATAAAATATGCTAAGGATGTTTAAATTCATTACCTTCACGCTTTTCAAGAAATAAGTATTTTTATTAATGCTGTCAGAAAATGAGTACAGATAATAGTACATTTTGCATTGGGTCTTTTATTCCCAGTATTTGGACATTTTACATAGACTACTGTTAATATTAAGCAAAATTATAATAGAAATTTTAAAGGAAAATAACTTGAAATAATCAGTAACCTCCAAATCATAAATGATTGCAAAGCTCTATTTTCAAATTAAAATATTGATTCCCTCTGTGAGGACTGAGACAAGAGCCATTTAATGTGCTGTAATATTGAAGTTACAGTGATTATATGTTTCCAGTACTCTTTCTTCTCTCCCCCCTCTTCCACTCCTTCCCTTTTCTCTTTTACTTTCTGTATAATAAGCTAAGTGCACTCTGGAAGTCTAGCTTAACCAGAGGTGAAATCTAGGGGGCAAGATTTTCTCCTTACTTGGCTGTTTTCCACGTGCCAACCCATAAGGAGTTAAATAGTTTGGTGGGGAAGGAGGAAATAGAGCAAGTATATAAGTGTTTAGACTTCGCATCATAATTCCTGCTGGGCCCTTAAGCACAATGGAATCTCCTTGTTTTAAATTTGGGGCTTGAACAGAGAGACCCTGGTTTTGGCTGCTGCCCAAATGGCTCATTGTGCAACTCGGCTGAAGGAGACTGCTCGTGTACAAAGAGCTTATTCTTGGCATAGCAAGAATATAATTTTTGCCACTAAAATGACCAACCTAGGGACTTAGTGAATAAAAGTGATTCGTGGTTCTTCACAACTGGGGTTATTAACTGTGAGAAGCACTGGCAAAATGTATATAGATGTATACATTGAACAGTTAATTTTTAAATCACTGCCTCAGTGCGGTGGTAATATACATTACAATCCCTGAGAACGAGCAAAAGGAAATTTGCATTTATTATCTTCTTTTTCAACATTTTTTATGGCATGTGCAGTATGTACTAAAAGAAAAATCTTTCTGCAGTACTCTCCTCGTCTCCCGACTAGTTCAACAGTGGGTAATATAAGCAGACATTTCAGGAGGAATCCGTGCGTGGAAATTTTTCATCACTCAGACTTCATCTTA
Source organism: Tetrao urogallus (assembly GCF_951394365.1). Classification (NCBI taxonomy): domain Eukaryota; kingdom Metazoa; phylum Chordata; class Aves; order Galliformes; family Phasianidae; genus Tetrao; species Tetrao urogallus. The sequence goes on from NC_136826.1 coordinate 936,524, forward strand.
ATACTTGAGAAAGATTGGATCAGCAGCATGGTAGGATCCCTGCTTGAGGAATTAAGTGGAACTCTCTAACCAACCACAAATTCTTTATGACCTAACATTAAGGCCTCTTTGGACTGAGACATTATTTGATGTATTGAATAGAAAACCAAATGTAAATAAAAGCATAGTTAGCTATACCCTGAAGTTTTGCTTTACACTATTTACATGTACTGCACTGACATAATTTAATTCCAAACTGTAGAAGTTAACCATCTGCTTGAGATGTACCTTTGCTCTGCTTTTATCCTTTGAGTCTTGTTAAGTAATAAGCATGGGGAATAGGATGTTTTAGTTCTCTGCTGGTCATTTCAAGAGAACATAAAGGTCAGGGAGAAGATTGGTATATTGGATCTCTGTGGACAGAGAAAATTAGCTGCATATTAATTATAGCACCCAGAATATTTGTCCTGCCTTTTACAAGGATAAATGAAAAATAGAATAAAAACAACAAAAGGCATTTTATGCTTTAGAAAGGGAAGTACAACGGTGGTGTGACACAGATGAGTCAGTATTTATTTAACAATTACTGGAATTAAAGAAGAAAACCAAGCACAATTCACAGATACAACCAGCTCATAATCAGTGGGAAGAATCTTTATACTTAAGAACATGACAGTCATCCCTGTTTATATTCTTCTGTAAAAAAAAAAATCATTTTGATGTTTTATTTGAAGCTGTTATAGCATTTCAGTTATTACAAGCTTTTTCTTTTCTGGACTCAGATATCAGATATCTTGGGTCAAACTGAACACTCCGTGGAAAAGTAATTGGCATTATACAAGAAGAGTTTGCCCGTGTGCCTGCTAAAGACAACCTGGCTTCTATCTATGGCAGAACTATGGGTCAAGGGGTGGTACTGCAATATCATGTTTAAATAAAGTGTGATTGCAATTCAAATGCTGAGTAGTCAGTAATTGCGCATTTGCATATTTTGTAAGATATGAAATGTACAAGACCAACTTCTATGACATAAAACCAGCCTGTTTTCCTCAGAACATCTATAAACTGATGTAATTTAAACATTTCTCTGAGAACAAATTTAAGAAAATGGGAAGCAGCATATGAGTGTTACTCATGCAAGCCTGTTTGAAGAGATTCTTTGAACACAGTTACTGATAGATTCTTCTTACATAACATATGTAAAATGTAATTGAAATTAGATTAAATGTCAGCATGACACCATTAAACAGCTAACATTTGCCATCTTCTAAGTCAACTATTCCAAGCAGTAACTTCCTAGTTAAAAATTTACTCACTCTTTTCCTTTATTTATTTATTTATGTTTATATTCTAGACAAATAAAGGTGACGCTCTTGCAAACCGTGTCCAGAACACATTGGGAAACTATGATGAGATGAAGGATCTGCTAACTAACCATTCCAATCAGAGCCATCTTGTAGGAATCCCAAAGAATTCTGTCCCACAGACGCCCATTGACAAAAATGAACAGAACTTTTTCTCAGAACAAAGAAACAGGATGATCCCTTCTCATCAGATCAGTGGCCACTCATCAACATCAATGCCTCCGCCTTCGTCTCTGTCATCTAATTCTGTTTTGTTACACGGTCACCAGAGCAACAGGAAGTCGAGGACAGACTGGTCACGCAGTGGTCACAACTCTAGTGGTGCCCAGCCAAGCCAATCCAGTAGTCAGCAGAGTCGGACAAAGCATAGCTCTTCCCATGACCAGACACAGGGCAGGTATGAAGACCTCTATAATTGTCAGAGTGAGCAGCATAAAAGTGGAGGAACTGAGGAAGCAAATTCTATGGCAGCATCTTCACATTCAAGGCGGCATACTCATTCAAAGTCAGCAGCTGGAGAACATACTTACAAAGAAAACAGTCATTCAAAGTCACCCACGGAGCTTGAGTTTGTAGGTCATGGGCCTGGATCTCCACTTCCTTCCACATCTTTGTTGTCTGCAAACAATGGTCTTTCAAGCCAGAATTTCCCACCAGGACTTCACTGTAAAAGCACCATGGTCCAGCAAAAGCCTACGGCATATGTTAGGCCAATGGATGGTCAGGACCAGGTACCCAATGATTCACCTGAACTGAAACCTCCTGTAGAAATCGAGAGTGGATATGGAAATCAGTCCTTTGGAACACTGTTGGAAGGAAAAGTAAACACACCTAGTTCAAAGAATAAAGTACCAAAGCTTAATATTCCTCCTGTTGGTGAAGTAAGTCATTTAAAATATTTTTTCTCTAATACTGTTTGAGTGATTTATGCACTGAATATTTGTCTTTGGAAATATGCATTTCCATCTCCTGGAATTATGTTCTAAAACATTCCTTCTTTCGTTTATTTATTTATTTATTTATTTGGAAAATGTGTGACTAACTTCTGGCAGAGTTTGTTGTGGTAGCCCCAATTAGTTGAAGTTTTAAAATCACAGATTTGAATCTAATACTTTTATAGCAACTGGGATTCTGAATAGAGAACTCTGATATCTTAGTTCACGCACACTTTTCACTAGTTTCCTTATTCAGGTAGGAGCTAGTTTGGTATAAATATCATCTTTTTAAGATCTTTAATGAAAAATGGCAGCATCAAAATTTCAGTATTACTGAATAGTTCCACCAGTAAGGAGTTTATTTGCAGAGTTTGCTGAATTCCTATTACTTTTAATGGAATTAATGTGGCTGAAGTTCTCAGTAGTGTATGAAAATGTGTCACACTAAAGCTTTTATGCATGTTGAAGAGCTCTTAATATTGAGATTCAATCCTCATCTTTGCTACCAACAGTTTAAGTTGCTGAATTTTGTATTGCTGGTCAGTACAATATTCCTGTGAAGAACATTTTATTTGGTTCATATTCATGCCCACTCCAAGCACAGATGTAGAATAAGGATACCAATTGAACTATTTACAGTCTGTATATTTTTTCTCTTATTCCAAGTTTCTCTAAAGCAGTAACTACTGCAAGGTAGGTTTATGGTGCACGTAGGAACAGAATTGCAATGCTGCTCTTTCATACTTTTTTGTCTTCTGCATATACTTCACTGCTCGGTAATATTTTTATAGTAGGAATGAGGAGTGATGCTTTAAGACACTTTATTGCAAAAGGTCAGCTTTTTCTATTGAAATAATCGTTTCAAGCCAATAATTTGTTTGACTGTTTAAAAACTCGATGTTATTTATTAACATTCCAGGCAGCAACAAAGACTGATGTGTTTTGCAGTAGTGCTTGGAATAATTTTCTGGGAACTGCATCTGAAAACAGTAAAAGGCCTATTTATATCAAATGGAAGGCGAGGGTTGCTTGCAGATGGTGTTTTATTAGAAAATATATTTGTTAATAAACATAGCTTTGTACAAGATTACAGATGTTTCTGTTTATTTTTACCTTAGGTTAAAAATCTGCTGATGTAGATGGCTTCATAGTCTGTTGCGATTTGTCACTAGCATTGTTTGGCAAGTAAATAATTGCATACAAAGGAAATAATGATGTTGTAAAAGCAAATACATTTATTCACTTTTGCCATCTATTAGCACTGTGAGTCAATAGACGTACTTTCAAGTGCAGCATTAATATGGAGTATTTTTGGGAATAGAATGTGACTTTTGCAACTTGTATCAGCTATTAAAAATACATTTCTTTTTCTTTAATATTCTACTGAAATCCTGGCACTGTTGAAATCAGCTGATTTGCTATCAGTGCTTTTTGGGCTTCGGATTTCACCAACTGTCTTACTGTGAAGCTCTAGGAATTTCTGGTGTAAATTGTTGTTTTCGTAAAGCTTTTTCTCACTGAGATGAAAAATGAAGTTGTGAGTTTATTGCTACAGATGCTTTAGTGTGCATGTCCTGTGTAGCAAAAAGTACAGGTGTATAATTAATTTCATTTATTATCAAATAATCGGTAAAATACAGGCACTTTAGAAATGAGTGCAGATAATAGTCTTAAAATAGGAACCATGATTTGCAAAGCAAAAGAAAACCTGAAGCTGTTTTCAGGGGAAGTATAACCCTCCTTTCGGATGCAGAACATATGATGATAGGCAGACTGATGAATAGGCAAATCTCCTTAGAGTCTGGAGTGTTGGCTTTTTTTTTTTTTTTTTTTTTTTGCCTGTGTCAGGACTGGGAACTTCAGCCCTCTGTGTTTTTCCACAGATGTGTATCCTGAATTTGATTTACCCTGCATTCAGCAATAAAACTCCTTCCAATCCAACGTTATAGATAACTGGTTTAGTTAAAGCTTAATCAGAACTGACAGCACACACCTGTGAAACCCATAACCTTTTCAGAATGACTCCAGCGAGTGGCTCTGTTGTAATATTTATACAATTGATATGGAGGCTTATGATCCTTCGGTGGTGCTTATCAATTTATGAACCTTCCCCAGCCACCTCCAGCTGTACTGATCTGCTTGAAACAATTCTGCCCCTGCTCCATGGGTTTCCATCCTAACAGTATTCCAGATAGTAGTAGTGATCTTCATAGGAGAGTTGCTTTTGGGGGGATATTTCTCCATCATTTTGTAGCTCTCCTGTCCACCTCTCTGCATCCATTCTTTGAGATGCCAAGTGTGCACATTGAGACTGCAAACCAAACATTATTCAGTGATTTTCTCAAAATTTTGCCTGCTCAAAAAAGTGGAGAAATGAAACTCCTAGGTGATGGTCCTACAGTAAGGACACCTATTAATATCTGTAACAGATAGGAAAGAAAAAGACTGTTTTTGATATCTTAAGGAGGGGGTTAAGTAACCGAATATTTGAAGTACATTTAAAAAATGAATTCAGAGTGATGTGGAAGTGATGTCTCATTTATCACAGCTTAATGGAATAGGATGTTGAGTGCCCTGGAAGCCTTCTGCCATATGTAAGGAAGTGATCAATTTTGTAACATAATTTGTGTCACTCAAGGTGTTGCTCTAAGAATCTTTTCTCATTCGCTGGGCCCAATTCTGCCCTCAGACATACCCATCCATCTTTCAGCTCCTTTGGAATGGACACAGTTGTTAATGCCTCACTGCTGGCATGTCTCCACGATGCAGTGGATTGTGGTTTAGTGAATTCTGAGCTTGTAAAGATTCCTGGTAAGTTCCCACAGACTTACCAGTCTGGGTCAGGATGTAGTGGCAGCAGCACTTACGCACCCAGCCATGAACATTATTTCATGTTCTTTTCTTATTATTCTATACATTGTACGAATACAAGTGTCACTTCTGAGCTTGCATTGAAAAAAGTAAATTGTAGCAAACCTGGGTTATCCACAAATAGTTTTTGTGTTATGTAGAATTCTACCCACTGTATGTTGGACAATTGTAACTTGCCAGTCGAGGAAAATTGCACAGCTAAATCCTACATGCCTTTCTTCAAAAAGGCAGAGGCTAGGGACCTGCTAACTTTTGATAATCTCTGCTATGCTACAATCCAGAATTTTGATACATGTATGTATATTTTAACCATTTTAATCTAGGAATCCAGTGCTTACAAACTATTTCAAATCAACTCAGTAGGAAACAGCTGAAAGGAAAGCCTCCACTTTTCAGCTTGGGCTTGAAACACAAATTACTGAGAGTTTGGAGTAAGGAGTTATACGGACTGTGGGAACAGCAGATGTGTTCCTGAAAAATCTTGTGCATGGTTCTCCTGAACAGTGCATAGATTTCCAATAAATGTTAAGGGACAGGAAATCAAGGGCAACTGAGAGAATGTTTGATTATCTAGGCAGAGTTTTTAAATCTCGCTGAGCAATTGGATTCACATTCCTACAGAGTAACAAATGCAGGTATACCAAATGTCCCCAAAAATACAGTTAGGAACAAATGCAAAAGGCCTACATCTGCGTCACCAATTACTTACATAATAAAAAGTGAAGAATCTTTGTTTTCTCTTTACTTCTAGAAAAGTGTTTTGATGGGCTCAGTATACTGCGAAGTGATAAGCTTCAGTTACATGTTTCAAATCATTCTGTTATCGCTGCATGTATTGATTAGCTTAGTACTTTCTGAGCTGGCTGTAAAAAAGACTTCTCTCTGCATTAAAGAGGAGGAAAAATTGACAGGTAGATAACCATATTGATTGAGCCTAAATACTAAATGCAAGGGACCCATATATTCCTTATAAAACTCTTTATAGGAATCAGAGCCAGTTTAATATCCTTTTTTTTTTTTCGTTAATTAAATGGAAAGTAGATGTCTTTAATTAACTATCCCCACACCCTTCTGATATACATGCTTCTCTGGTTGCCAACTACAGAGCATTACTATGCTTGTGGGCAAATTGCTTCTTTCAAATATGAGCTTTATCCATTCACCAGCCTTTTAGCTCTGAAGAATGGACTGAATCAAACATTAAGCTGAAATTCCTTCACTTGGTTCATATTTCAAATAATCTGAGGCCAAAAACAAACCCAAAGAGCAGTATTTCTTGCAGTATTACAGGTTAAGGACATATGTTTTTCATTTGTAAATACTGTGAGAAGTAATGTTCTTGTGATACTTCTAAATGAAGACCATATGACACCACTCGACTGAAGACCTCTTATTGTGGCCTCTCAAAGGCTACTGTCTGATTGTTTGGACAATTGCTGGGAAATCTGTTTTGCAGGAATAGAGGGAGGACAACTTGCTAATTTTAAATCAAATATAGAAAAATAATTATGTGTATTTAGGGCCTGATTTTTAACCTTCATGACCAATGGGAACTTTGCACTTTATCTCAGAACCTTCAGAACAGATCTCTCATAATTAGGCATGGTTAAAAGAACTGACTGTGTACATTTCGTTCAGGGAATGAAAGGTTATAAAATTGTTTTGTTTTTTTTTAACCTTTCTGATACTCCCCAATGCCAATGCAGCTGCTTATAAGTGGCTCATTATTGGTCCAATTTAATTAAAAGAAAAACTAGTATTCAAATAGTTTGAAATGAAATCTTACAAAATAAAATGACCTCAAAGACTTTGGTGAGAGCACCAGTAGAATTGGTTTTGCTTGAGCAATGATGAAGAGGCATAATTTAACGACTTGAGGTGTCTTGCTCCGCTAATAGTGTCACTTTGTTGGTACTTGTCAAACTCATAGCCAGTTTAATTTAATGAGTTTCTTAATTTATCAGAAGTCAGAAATCTTTAAACAATCAATGCTCTTCTCTTCCCCCTTTGTGTGTCCTCAGTAGAAAAAAAAAAAAAAGAATTCTGATATTTACTTTTTTCGAAGAGTATTTTTCAAATTTTGGTTTTAAAAAGCATGGAGTAAGTATAGATCACTATGACTGCTTTTCAATAACTGAAAATGCATCTCTTTTCTACTTCCTCCCATTAATTTACAGAAAACATATCAAACCATACAGAAACATCATCAAGTATTGCGATATTTTCTTTATGTGAACTGTCATAATGACCTGAAGTTGACAGAGCTTATTTTTCAGCCTCTTACCTTCACCCATCTGCATTGTAAATACATGATACCCTGTGTAGCTGTCAACCAACTAAGCATAATTTAGACCAGTCCAGCAGGCGTAACAAAGTTGGAGCCTTTGCACATATTTGTTAATACTTCTGTGCAACATGACGTGCTTTTGCAACTGCAAACTGTAAAACAAAAAGCATTCATGTAACAAAAGGAATTTGAGTTTTTAGATGTATGGTTTCACTCAGGCTGCGATCAGCCCTCAGTGGAACAGCACATGTTTTCATGGCAAACAGGATTGGCAAATTTTTGTGTACCGACGTTTGGCTTTCTGTGCTAGAATAAACGGCCATTTGTAAACTTTACCATGAGCTAAGTTAAATATTATTTTATCTGACTTTAACCTTTAAAGTAACACACAGCTAGTGGAAAGAGTCTGCGTACATATTCATCGCTCTTTCCAATCACTTTTTGAGTTTTTGTTTTTTTTTTTTTCACAGGTTCTTTCATTCCTTTCTTTATAGAGAGCACAGGAGCTAATGTTTTAAGCAGTCAGAGAACACAGAAGTCACTTTTTGGTTGTTGTTTATTTTTAAGCACTGGCAAGACAGTCTGCTGCTGTCATGAATCTTCACTGGGACTGAAAATGGGGTGCCTCTGAACAGCCTCATTTCCTTGAACAAGGAATTTCTTGCTAACAGCTACAATTTCTCCCAGGATCACTCACTAAGTGAATATGATGAAAACATTACATCCAGTGCATACTTGTTAAATATATAAAAAGAGACATACAGGAAATACAGGAAAATCAGTGGGCACAAATACTGACTGAGACGAATCTCTAATCATGATGAAAATGGTAGTCAAGTAGAAAATTGGACTTTGCTTCATCTGGTAAGCCTTGATTGGTAAAAAAAAACTGGAATGCTCTTGTGCAAATGTCAGGAATCTAGGCAGCTAAATGGTGCAAAAAGTGTGATTAGATTTTGTAGAGGCAATAGGAAACAGAAACCAGTGTTACAGATGATGACGTGGTATAGCATTTGAGACAGACACGTAGCTACTGAAAGATAATGGAGGAGGAATAGCACCACATATTGTTGAGCTGAGTAACGACTTACAAAGAATATGGCAAAAAGTAAAAAGAAGAGTAGAGAAAGATGAGGAAAAAGCATGTGGCTAGACAGCAGAGAAGTGGTAGGCTTGAAAGAACTACAAGCAAAATCTTAATGCACAGTGAGCTTTCGCTTCAGCTTCAGAAGGAAGTAGAGATGGATGGTGGAAGCGAGGACATGGAAACTGGGCTCACCATGGGGGGAAGAGGAACTACAGTTCTGAGGTGTGGTTGGCTTTCTGGTGGGAATCCTAAGAGCAAAAATGCTTAACTGCTCTTAAGTTCATTGAAGTACATCTTGTGAAAAGCTGTATGCAATATGCAAGCAATTAGCTCATGATCCAGAAGGCAGCAGCCTCCTACTCTATGTTCTTCTACTTTTATATGCATAAGATACCCGCATGCACACCTCTGGGTATTTTGTATGCTAAGTCCATTGACATGCTGAATTATACTAGACTTGAAACCATTAAAACAATAGCATGTGAACCATGTTTACAGCACACCTTTGAAGTGTGAAAATCAGAGGAGGGACATATATGAGCATTTCTGGCTTTATGGCCAGAGTCACCACACTGTAAGCTACTTGTCTCTGATTCAAGTATGGAAAAACTTGGAGCTGCAAGTGAAAACATCATATGGGGATATTTTAATTAGAAAAAAAAAAAAAAAAGAGTGAAAGAAATTTGAAAGTATAGCTTGGCATCTTTCCATGAACTGGAGATATAGGTTAAAGTTATTTAATTGGCAAGTGATTGCTAGTGTATTAGCAATGTTGGAGGAACGGGGGGAAGGAAGATTTTTCATTTTGGCTTGTGCAGCAAAGATTCCTCCCACATAAATATGTTCATTTCACTTTCTGGGAAGTAAAGAAAGGGAACTCTAGCTGCAGCCTGTTATTTAATCTTCCTGAAATTAGCATTTGGTGCCCAGGAAGATTGAAAGATTTAATGCCAATGCCTTCTTCAAAAGAAAGAAATGACACACCACATATGTTTTAGCACTGGTAGACTGTTAAATGGAATTAATCAAAATCAATGTTAAAATATTTCCACGTGTTAATTAGCGATGGTTTAGAACACCAAAATCCATATTGGTTTGGGAATAAATTAGTGAAGAAATATCAGATTGAGTTTGTGGGCCTTTAATTGCAACATAATGCACTGTGTTTTAGGAAGGTAGATGTAAATGCACCCCTATGAAATACTGTGGCAATGTACATTTAAAAATTGTGAAGTAAAACAATCTAAAACAGACTTTAATAATGGCAGAGAGATGTCATTTCCCATTTTAAAAGAAACATTAAGTCATTCCCTCATTTAAGAGAAAACAGTTTAAAAATGCTGAGTTTCATCTCATGCCAAAGGAAGTTTTAAAATTTCCCCTTTGAAAATCCCAAAGATGTAGCAAATACCAGCAATAGATCTCCTGTTGCAAGTAGGCAAAATTCACTTTTGCCTTTATTGTTGCTGGGTCAATGCAAAGTTTTTTTCCCCATTCCCTCTCACTGCGGCTTGAGGCAGCAGAAATAGCATCAATTGAGTTAAGTATGCAAATGAGGCCAGATAAATGGGTATGTTCACCCTAAATTAGCACACGTAAAATAGGCAAAGCTGTCTGTGGGAACACTGCTGATCTCCTATCTGTCATTGTCCATCTCCCAGTGGGCCCCTAGGACAATCTGGTGATTCTGGCCCAGGGGCAGGGACATTCCCCCTGCTTTTGTGGCAGCAGGAAGCAGAGGGAGCAGCCTCTCTGTTCTATTAAAAGACAATAAGCAAAAAAAGCCTCCAAGAGGTTTCCTGAAGTTTCATCTCCCTCAGTCATGGTGGCAGAAATGATTTGGTGCACACGCAGGGCAGGGAGTTTGTGAAGCAGGCAGATACTGATTTTAAGTTTGTCTGTGGTTGTTCGGGTGTCCATTTGTACAATAACAGGGAGTGCAAATAAAAGGTTTTGGGATCAGAGGGAGGAAGAAGCAGGGAAACACAGATTCAGTAGTTTTCCAGGCTGGTGGATCTGTTTTTGTTTGGATTTGTTTGGCAAAGATGTCTGAGAGGGGTCAATCACCATAGGTGTAAACCTCAATCCCCATTGATATTGCCCATTCATGCTGCCAGTCTAAACATATTTCAGTTAATATGTTCTGCTTTCCTTTGCACGCTTCCTTGGAATCATTTCCCATTGTTATATCCCCAGATGTGTAAACTCACTGGGTTGTATTTCAGCGAGCTGCAAGCTGTGACACTTAAATCCACAAGCGAAGCTGGCAATTAGTTCTGCTATTTGTAAACATCCAGGCACCTACTTACTTTTGCCTGTTTCTTAAACACAAATGTTGAAATAATTCTTTCTTAAATAATTAAAATAATTTGTAGAGCACTGCCACGTACACTTTGTAAGTGTAGGCAACTATAAAGACTTTCAGGTTACTTGCAAGAGTTAGGGTTTTGATTTTATTTATTAAAGCTAGTGCTGCCTGAAGGCTTTATATCCTGGGCAGCAGCCTGCATCTATGGGGTGTTATCCTTTTCAATGCAAAAAAAAACCAAACCCATAACTAGGTGATCGTCCCCCTCTATTGGCTCTTGTGAGGCCCCATCTGCAGCACTGCATCCAGGCCTGGGGCCCCCAGCACAGGAAGGACGTGGAGCTCATGGAGCGGGTCCAGAGGGGCACTGAGATGAGCAGAGGGCTGGAGCAGCTCTGCTGTGAGGATTCTATGATGATATGAATCAGGAGTAGCCTCCTTATACAGCTTCCTTGTGAAGTAAAGTGGCACAGTTTATTTTGCACTGGGAAGTAAGAGCGATTCGTAACATCCTCTTACCAACACATGTGGTTATTTATTGAGATGAAATATGGCACAAATTTAGCTAGGGAAATATTAGAAAGTAATTTTAGTTCCAAGCAGTGATCCTTGCTAATCTATAATTTACTGCACAATACCATGATCACAAAGGTCAGTGGTTAATGTGGTGTCATGGTATGGTTCCACACACTGCATTGTCAAGAACCACACATATTTGCAGATCACAGTATGGGAATTGTGGATGTAGAGCTTTACCAGTGTTTCTGAAAGCAAACTGTTGAAGTTTCCTATGAAGTTTTGTGGAGTAACAAAAAGCCAATGAGGGCGTGTGCACTGTCTGTGCCAATGGCTGACGTTTGTTCACTGTCATAAATTATTTCCTCTTCTACCAGGTAGAAAGTTAGTAACTGTGAAGACTACGAGGGAGGTAGGGCTGCATTCAAAAAATTTCTGCCTGTGAATATGAGGAAATATGTTTAAATCTTAAAAAATCTGTATTGTAACTGCTATTGCTCCTTCCCTTCAGTGCAGTGATAAATCAGCTCTTGCCAGTTCCTTGAAACATGAAGTACCCAATTTGCTGTACTCTAGGTATACAAAGTGAAGGAATAGACCTTTCTCTAAGGAACAGAGGTGATGGTAAAATACAGCCAGATTAGACCTCTTTTGCCCCTTTATCTTGTCATTGCTGTGCTTACACAGATTCCACATGAGAACTAGGGTTTTCTGATTGTGAATAGAAAAAGCAATATGGGACAATAAATTATCGGTCTGAATAAGACTTAGGGAGAGTAGCAATGTGGGATGTAACAGGGATTTGGAGAATTATTGCTTTTCAGAGAAGAAAAATTAAAATTTGCAAATGCAGTTTTTGTAAACACATTATACTAAAACGTAACTGCACCTGCATTTCATCAGGAAACTTGTTTGCTACAGTTTTTAATATACGTTGATGTACCGAATGTATTTACTTTGATAATACTGTGGGATTTTTTTTCTGTTTTTATCAGTGTTTTACATCCCATCAGTCTCTAATCCCAAATGTCAGAACTCTTGAGAGATGGCCTGCTTACTCATGCTTCTTATCCCATCTTTTCAGAACCAATATTCTAGCTATAATGGAGACTTCAGATAAGCAACCAGATTTCAAAAAACCAGGAATATCGTTTCACCAATTGACTCCTCAGTTACAAGAGCCTGGAGTGAGCAACTCAAAAAAAAAATACACTGTTCTAGCTTAGGATCAACCTTTGGAAACACATCAACAACTGTCCAGCTGGTGTTCTTTGCTTCACTCTGTGGAGCAGTCTCTTTTCTTAAGTTTGAACCTGAAAGGAGAGAAGCTCTGCAGGGATGCCTAGAACGTGCTTGGAAGGTAGACTAACCGCTCTGCCCCTTCCCTCACCTCCTCTCCCCTGCAGATCTCTGTAGATCAGCTATTGTGCCATGCCTCTTACAGATGAGGATACAGCTTAATGCTCTAACACAAAGACTGGTGACCCAGCACAAGTTACACAGACACTGACAGTATTATAGAAAGGGTGAATGAGTATGGAGAACCTCTATAGCTTGCCTTCAAGAAGTGAAAACACCTGTGTGAGCAGATGGTGAGAAAAGAACCTGCTTTCCCCTCACTACTGGCTGCATCTCCACAGGGACAGCTGAAGTCAGGGTTTTGGAGAAGGGAATGTGTCTATGAGGGATGGAGGTAACTTTCATAAGTTAAGCACATTAAAAGGGAACTGATTTTTACAGTCTTGCGTGGGAGATTTTCCATAAGGAATGAGCATGTTCTTTCAGTAGTGGGAGCCCAGAACAATTCTCCACAACTCTTGGCTGCATTTCAGTTTCTAGGGTGAGGCACATGTCAGGTCACTGCAGGACAGAAGGGAACAGAGACACAAACAGGGAGAGGGACTGAGGGATTTTCCCTTTCATTAGATACAGTAAATATGTTTGTTTAAGAACAAATAGCTAGAATAAAAGACATACAGCTCTGATGCTGAAGAAAAGGCTATTTGTGTCAAATGTAGGAAATACTGTTCCCAGACAAACTGTTGTAACGATTGTCCTTTAACAAGGCCAAGTTGGGATCCTGACTCTATATGATCTAACATGCAGCCCTCCGTGATGGGTAATGATGTGATTGCAGTGAGTGGGATTTTAAACTACTGAAATAGAATACAGGACTTTACTGTAGACTGCTCTTGGAGTTTGGTGTTGTCAGAAATACTTAGTGGGTGGGATTTCCAAGTTTAAAGTCAATAGCCAAAGGCAGAAAGAAAAGATGCTATCTCTGTGGCATGCCCTTAATAACATGCTTTCTTGAACATAATTGCCTTGTGATAGCAAACCCGTATACAATGGAGGGAGTATTTGCTTGGCACTCTCAAGGATCATCCGTGGCATTTTGTTGTAATGGTAGAGGGGGAGAGGAAGAGAGGTCCTGAGGAAGACCAAGCCTGCAGCTCTAGAGTGTGGTGGGCATGCTTTCATAGATGTCCCAAGCACATAGGCAGCATGGGGCAACTGGTGCAAGAAGGGAAGAAGAACTTCTTTAGGTGAGGGTGACGGAGCACTGGAACAGGCTGCCCAGGGAGGTTTGGAGTCTCCTTCTCTGGAGATGTTCAAGACCTGCCTGGATGCCTACCTGTGCGACCTGGTGTAGGGAACCTGCTTTGGCAGGGGGTTGGACTCAGTGATCTCTGGAGGTCCCTTCCAACCCCTACGATTCTGTGATTCTGTGAACCACATCTGGCTTCTGATTTTGGCCTTGAATACTGACAAGTATCACAAGCCCTAACAACTGTTGTTTCTACTTCTCCACCCAGAAGTGAGACCCGAGGGAGTTGGTTTTCAGCTGAATGCTCTGTGTTCTGCTCAGTGCCTGAATTTACTGGCATTGCTTTGTTGCCTCTTGCTGGTTGGGCTCATACAATTACTTCTTAAATTTCTCTTTGTTCCCACAGCTACTCACACTTGGTTTCTTTCAAATACAAGCAAAACCAGCTATGACCACAATGTTGGTATCACAGAGTTCCAAGCGCTTCTCCTTCCCCCAGCCATGAGAAGTGCTCTGAGGAAAAGGAGCCGGAGAACATCTACCTGCACCAACATTAGAGGCAGGACAGAGCCTTGCCCTGCAGGTTTTTTGAGAAAGAGGTTGTATCCCAAAGGCAGTGGGAGGAAGGCCAGGCAGGCAGAGAAGGAGGTAAAAAGGTCAGATTGCTGTGCATGGAGCCAAGATGTGTTACTGAGAGTGGAGGAGAAACAGGGATGTACTGCAGCAACCAGATAGAAGAACAGAAAGGTGAACATGTCAGTGCATGCTTCGGTGGACATGATGAAAAAATAAAGTTGTGAGAAAAGGAAAAGTGCAAGGAAAGAGCAGGGCAGGCTTAGAATGCTGAAGTTTGGCTGCCTTGGAGGAGGCAGCTGCAGGAGTGCCCACTTGGTCACAGGGGAAACCAAGGGGATGTTCTTCTGGCCAAATTCTCAGCTGCTTTAGCCCCTTTGTGACTAGTCTGCACCATTCAAAGGGACAAGCAGGGACAGCAGTAATGGATTCTTAGATGTAGTTGTACATCCACTTTGAGATTCCTGCATGACTCCAGTTGCCCCTTGTATGCCATCAGATGCACACTGCAAATAGCTGTGGCTGTGATAGCAGCACAGCCTGTACTCCTGTCACAGCAGTGCCTGAACAGAAGCTGCTTGGTACCTGAGAAACAATCAGTCATCTTCTGCTAGGAGGCTTTGAGTTAGAAAGCTGCTCTTAAACATTAAGATGATTATAGTGCACATGTATACAATGTATTACTGAAGCTTATATCTGTTTGTATGCATGTGAGAAAGGGTATTCAAATGTGTTCTCCCACTATTCTTTGTCTGTTTTCATGGTGGTAATGGCTGGACTTTGCATTAGGATTGTTGTAATCCCACATTTTTGCAGCAAAGCCTCACTTTGTATATAGTGTCCTGTGGTCAAAGGACATGGCAGATATTTTGGAACATAGCTTTCCTTCATGAGTGACTGCTTTCTGTCTGCTCTGAGGGGGAAGAAAATAAGCCACAGGACTGCATTTGCCACAGCTCTGTGCCTGACCCAATAAACTCTGCTGAAAGCTCCAGACTGGGTTTACACTTTTTTTTCCAGCTTGAAGCACTAGCTGAGAAAACTCAGGTCTACCCACAATAGACAGCACAAATACTCTTTGAAAGGGTTCCAAATGTTCTGAGGCCTAGATAGCTATGGCAAGGGTTTGTATGTGTGCATAAAAGCATACACCATAAAGGGTATGTATTCAAGCCATTTGAAAATCAGGCAAAATGTGCACACAGCTCAATTGTAATTGCCTTTGGAAAAAAAATAGTTGACACATTGCATAGGGTTCCTTTCGGCTTTTTCATTCCTCTGTGTTTGTTTGTTTGTTTTAAACAAAAAGACAACACTGGCATTTCTGTGTGTGGCTGTTATGCAAGTCTCCTTGGGGATTACCTTTGACACTGGCCTCGCAAAGTTGCAGCATCTTGCATAACACGTTTGCACAAGTGCTGTGCTTCATCACCAGCAGGGTTAGAGGCAAGGCGCTGAGCTGCAGTCACTGCTGCTGACATTGTCTGCAGCGTTCTGAGGGGAAGCTCTGAACTATTCCAAAGGATGGAAAATGCAGCAGAGGAGGCTGCTAGGAAAATAAACAAACAGACAGTACTCCACCACACATCACATTGTATTGCATGTTTAGCTTTAAGTGACAACGATATAAGTAGTTATGTCAAAATTGGATATCCCCACATTTGAGGGCTTTTGTTTGTTTGTTTTGGATAAAAAGGATAAATCAGTGCATTTCCTCCATTAAAATCAATTTGGGTTTCAATTAATTCAGTATAATTTTTATGTTCAGCTTCAGTAGAAGCAGGTTTTGATCCCTTATAATTAAGATCAGTGTATGGGAACCTGCTGAATCACAGACTAAACCTCTGATTGACCACCTGAGGAGAGCAGTGAGTCAGCCCTGGGAACACAGGTGAATTGCCTTCACCTGTGCTACCAGAAGGGATGGAGCTTTGCTCCACCTCTCCTAGACCCCATTTAAGAGCTGACTACGAGTAGGAAAGGATCTCTTTTGGAGATCGCTTTTCTTGTGGTCTTTTCTGCGAGCCCAGGACAAGTGTAAGCTTTCCATCCTTTCTTCTTTAGCATGATAGCCTGTTTAGCCTGTCTTGTGTATTTCTTCATTGTAACATCTGTATATTCATTGATTATACAGATTAGTAGATGAAAGGTTTTCTTTTTTTTTTTTTTCTTTTTTTTTTAATCCCCTCATGCCTTCTACATACCATGCCCACCTGCAAAACCCAGATGTGACCCTATTCTTCTGCTGACAATTTGAGGACCAAATTCCAAACCCACTCCTTACAGAAATCTTCTCATCTACTTCAGTGATGTTTGGGTCAAGGTCTATAAAAATAAATGCTCAGGGAATTTTGAAATTAGTGCCTACAGATGATGAATGCATTACTGACAAGCTGGACTCAGTGTTTGTGATGGCCTCTTACGCAGCACTTCAAAACACCACAGCTTGCACTGAAGCAAGCTCCTGGGAAAGTAAACAGGGAACTCTGCAAATACTATCGCTGCTTCAGTATTCATAAATTAATAAACCCAGATTCTGTAAGTAACTCATTTTACCTGTCAAACACTGTAGGAGCATGTGCCACATTAACTGTCATCGGGGTCGTAAATAAGCAATGTATCTGTCTACACCTTGCTCATGTTTGGGGGAGATGAACAAGTACATGGGAAGAACAGTAAGAAGCACATTTTAATTGAAAATAAAACTGCTAAGAGTTGCTCTCAGTAATTATTTCAAATACATCTGAACCTAAAAACAGTTCATAATTCAACAGAAGATACAAAGTGGCAATATTCAAAGTTGAGTTAATGATAGGTTTAGAATGCATGTCTTATATGCGTTTTTATTACCAGTTGCTCAAGTACAACTCTGGGCAAATTTTGACTGCTTGTTCCTCTGTTCTTTGAAAACAAACAAACAAACAAACAAAATGCTTCCTCTTCCCTCTCCTTCCCCCAACACAAACATGAGCACATACACAAAAGAAACAGATGAAGAAACACAAAGAAACCTAACTGCACAGAGTTTGGAGCCACGACAGTCTGTTACTGGTGCTCTAATGGTGACTGAATTTACCCTAACTAGATCAGAATCAACGGTGTTTTCTTTACAAAACCATATACACAAGCATATGCACTTTAGTTTTGGTTTGAATTGCAGGTCCTGACTGATGTTACTGTGCATCAAGAAACTAATCTTAAACTGATATCTGTGTAACACTGTCCCAATGGACTCCTCTTTCTAACACTTTGTTTGCATGATTTATGCTGAACGCTCAGAACTGAGCACTGTTTCTGATCACTTTGGGCACTGGATATAGCAGGAAACTTCTAATGAGATGCTGAGGTATCAGGAGTCTACCCTGGACCACTGGATTGTCCTGGTTGTTGAGTTTAATTCTGTACACTTTTTTTTTTTCCTTTAGACAAGATTGCCACTTAATAAACCAACTTCTGATCTGTCTTACTTAGAATAATTTGTTTTGTGATGTATGTTTGAAAGCCAACAAATCCAAAGCAGATTTCCTGCAGCTCCATCTATATTTGTTGCAATTTTGGTAGAAAGAAATGTTCATTTACCAGCCAGATACAAATAGAGCTTAATAGGCTTGATTTATGATAGAGTAAAATTAAGCTAAGTGGTGTCTGAGCCAAAGTCGTAGTAGAGCTTACATTGTTATGCAATATTAGCATTATTAATCATAATATTATTATGATTTAGTTCCTGTGCTAACCACTAATACTGTAAGAGAGACACTGTTTTATAGCAAAACAAAGACCTTTAAAATTTCTGTTGCTAGACTAAGACACCTTTTATATTAATGGCCTTTTATCTAAGGTAATGAGCCAGAATTATGATTTAAGACATTTGTGCTATTAATGTAATAGCTAATGATGATGAAGTTCAGACTTTAGATATTTCCATGCTATTCTTGGTAACTCAGGAGCTTTTGCTTAAGCACCCAAATATCACGATAAAGGACAGAGGCACGTTTGATCTTAGGACAGTTAAGTCTCAAGGTATTTGTGTCTTTATTTCTGCTTGGCACACGTGTAGCAAGAATCCAACATGTACATCCATTTTATTTTCCCTTGACATTGCTAAATATATGATAAGTTGTTTTCTGCCACTCACAACATTTCAAATGGGTTGCTGAAAGTATATTCTGTCTATAAAGAGGTCTTGGTGCTGGATTTTAATAGCATGGCTACAAAGAGGATTCCAGTGTGCAGACACTTCTTGTTAACAGCCCTTCTGTAGGTGCTTAAGTTCAAATTAACTGTTCTAAAACCCAAATTAGAGTCAAATCTGGTGTGAGCCTATTTACTCTGCACAACAATCACAGGCAATGAAAAGTGTTCTGCTAGATTACTGTTTAAATCAGATCACTATAGCTCCCTCAGTGGGAAAGTATAGCAGAATATCAGTGGCCAGCAGCTAAATGTAATTTAATTATTAGGTATACATATTGGTTGGCTTTTGCATTTCTTAAAAAGAAGCATTTTCAGCCAGATGTATGAAGTCTGGCCAGTGTTAGAAATCATTATGAAAAGCTGGAGGAATAATAGACTGGCAATCTAACACACACTTAAATTAAGCAAGGTCTGATTGTTGAATGCTGAACTCCAGCAACGGGTGGTGAGTTCATTTCCATCAAGGGCTGACATTTTGTCCTTTTTGTATATTGTGTTATTAGTAGTACAGTGTGTACAGCAATATGATGATGAAAAACCTGGAGTCCAGGGGTTTGAAAATAAAAGTTCCTTATGATTGAAATATCTGTTATTTCACAAGGCAGCTTTTCTGGTTGAAATGCATAGTAAATTTGAAATCCTCCATTTTATTAAGAAAGCAAAGAAAACAAGAAATAATATGTCACTCCATCTTTATCTTTCGTCTTTCTGTTTGACTTTCTCATAACTGAAAGAGGCTCCAGATTAGTGAATGTTAGGTAGTGTAGCCTATCATTGCTTGAGTACTGCACCTTTTCCTCCCAAGTTCCTTCTTTTGTATCATAACAGCAAAATTCCTTATCACATCACCATCTGATGTGATTGCTTGATAGGGTGTGATGACACATTCATATTAGGAGCATAATATAACTGCTTGGTTTTTTTAAACCATTTGCATAAGTGCTTGAAATGTATGCATTATAAAGTAGGATCATTACAGATATAGTTGAATTGGCGTTTCAGTAATAAACCCTTTGTAGAGGGCTAGATGTTAATGCAAATCTTTGATCATTATAAATATGAATCAGTCATCAACAATATATGGAGTGGCTTCAGTAAATGGATGCTAGAAATCCTGCTTGCTGAATATTGATACTGTGACTCAATTTCCCCACATCACACCACCAACCTCTTCTTATAAATGTTTCTGTCAAGGTGATGGAAATCCAGTAGTTCCAATTGGTTGTTTGAGGTAGGAGTCCTACTCGTGGCTCAGCTGGCACCATAGGAAAGGATTTGCAGACTGTGCAGCCACTGTGTTTGAGGAAAGGAGGTTGAAATGGGTTGCTGTCTTCTAAACATGGCCTCAGTAGGTATTTCATGCAGGCACTGGAGAACATTGCATTTGACTCTGTGGCATCATGGATCCTGCTCTGTCTTTACTCAACTGAAGCCCATTGTGATAAATACAAGTTTCTTTTGGTAAAACTGGTGCAGCTCTTTGCGTTTGGTTTTTCAGAAATGTTTTTCATACTGTTTTAAGAATAGAAGTATCTATATTGCACATAGAGAACTGAACAAAAAGATTTTTGTGCTTGAGCTGCTTGTCTCGTTCTTTTCTTGCTCTCTCTTTACAAGGAAGTTTCTTCGGCTGTGCTTCTCTGAGGGATGAAAGACATCCCCACAGTGAACCATGAGTATCTCCTGTTGAAAACAGGAGGCTAAATGCTGACCTCAGGGTTGGATTTGAAGCAGGTTAGTGGACACCTGGGGAATCCGTCGTGTTCTCTCTGAACATGAACATGTATAGTCCCACATATGTTTCCCTCCTCTTCTTCCAGAGTAAGGTGATGGAAAGAAGAGTTGCCTCCCTGCAAAACATGACTTTTTCTTGGGCCATGTTTAATTTATTTAATGCCACTTAGTGTGTTGGGCTAAAATAGTACTTGATGTGCTGTCCCAGCTAAAGAGAACCTTTACAAATGACAATGAATAAGCGAGACCCATTCCTAATGTATGCCTATTAATGAAGAATAAAGAAATGGTGGAATTTGGTCTTTTTAGACAATCTGTGATATATAGGGATTTAAAGTGTGCAGCCTTTGTTATGAAAAATATAGTTGTCTTAGAAGCCCCATATGTGGATACTTGATAAAAATACAAATAGCATTTCTCGACTTCAGTTCAGTTTGTTTAAATTTAGAATAGTGTTGGATGACTTTTTGAATGCTTGTTCATTCAATAAACACATAAAAGTTATATCTGCCTCCATGGTCTATTTACTTTTTAGGTCAGATTTGACACATACATGTGTTATTTCAGGAGTGTAATTGCTCAACTTGTTCGCAGTTTCAGGGAATTTTTAGACTCGGGTTCTTATGAATTAAGTTAAATGCCAAAAGATGCATTTGCTATGGAAATTAAATAAATAAATGAATAAATAAGTAGGTTGTGGATCTTATGTCTCTGATTAAACAGTGTGAACCAGAGGGATGGTTCTTTATTGTATTTCTGTCTGGAAGGCCACGTATTCCAACTGTTTGAGCCAGCTCTCATGTCTTAAAAGTTAAGAGGCTGAAATTGCTGAGGTCCTTCTAATGTGGTGATATGCCTGACTCTGAGGTTTTTGCCATTTATAAGTCAGTATTATGAAACCTGTAGTTTAAATGCAGTGATTTCTCATGCTGAAAAGGAACAGAGAATTTCCAAAGTATAAAATGATATACTGTATTGTAGTAGGTATATGTAAAATCCATAGGTGTTCTTGAAGAATAACAGTGCACTCTGACAAAAAAGACTCAACACAGAAAAATTAGGTCACAGCAGCTTGCTTGCTCTTTACACTGTCATGGTTGATTGGTTATTCTCATCACCCTTTGTTTAAAATCATTTCAGAATTAATTGGCGTTCATTAACACAAGCCTTTGTAGCAGAATTGCAGAAACAGTCATTAATGTAGCTAATAAACATAAAAAAGAAAAAAGGATCCTATTACCAGGTCCCTACAGGCCGTTAACTAACATTTTGAATAAGAATACATAAACATAAATTAAACATTTTTACAAACTGCTAAGAATGTGGGAATTTATCATGGAGGTCTGTAGTAATGCTTTGAACCAATTTGTTACATTATGTCCATTTTTTAATGTTTCTGCTGTAAAGATAGTGGTCCTGATTAGATCAGATTTTTGCTGCAGACTTTCGTGTTGCTTCTTTCGTGTTGCTTAAGAGGAGTCTCTACCTCTGCCAGCTTCTACAGTTGAGACTCTTCTACTACTGAGCTATGACAGAGGTAGCTCTGATCCCTCTCTCCCAACTCAACTCAAGTTCAGTGAGCGATCTTCTTGAGGAATATAGAGGTTCAGATTCCTTTGGTGATGTACTGAGAACAAAAGGAACAGAGGTCTGGAACCTGGGTCGTGGCAACCCCTACTATCAACATAAGCTGGGGAGTGTAAGGATGGAGCACAGCCCTGCCAGAAAGGACCTGGGGTGCTGGTGGATGGCAGCTGGAATGAGCCAGCACTGTGCCCTCACAGCCCAGAAAGCCAACTGGATCCTGGGAGCATCCAAAGCAGCACAGCCAGCAGGGCGAGGAGGGGATCTGCCCTTCTGCTCCGTGCTGTGAGACCTCACCTGGAGCGCTGCGTCCAGATGGGGAGTGCTCAGCACAGGAGAGACACGGAGCTGTTGGAGCGCATCCAGAGGAGGGCACAAAAACGATGTGAGGGATGGAACACCTCCCTGCGAGGACAGGCTGAGAGCTGGGCTGTGCAGCACGGAGAAGGGAAGGCTGTGGGGAGAGCTGAGAGCGGCCTGTTGGTATCTAAAGGGCAGTTTAGAAAAGAAGGGACAGACTCTTGAGCAGGGTCTGCTGTGATAGGACAAGGGGAAATGGTTTCAAACTAAGAGAGGGGAGAATTAGGGTGGATATAAGGAAAAAGTTTCTTACAATGAGGCTGGTGAGGCACTGGCACAGGTTGCCCAGTGAGGTAGTGGATGCTCCATTCCCAGAGATGCCCAAGGTCAGGTTGCATGGGCTCAGCACCTGGTCAAGCTGTGGGTGTCCCTGTTCATTGAAGGGGAGTTGGACTAGGCGGTCTTTAAAGATCTCTTCTAGATCAAATGATTTTATGATTCTTTGAACCTAGAAGCCAGAAGTTTTGGTTGAGAACACAGCGTAAACATCATCTGTTTCATTTATGTGGGAGAAGACTGATCACTGACTTCGTATCGGTTTTGGTTTTCATGTTAGATTGAGTTAGATCAACTCAGAATGTGCACATAAATTTGCTGCATGTTGATTACAGCATTTCCGTTATTTGGGCTGTTGTCCTCATTTGATGGAATAAGCAATTTAGAAGGCACTACTGTATCTCTTAAACAACATCCCCTGCCATTTTTTTTTCTAGTGAACTCCCAAGGCTACATGTGGTTAAAACTAGAGTAGAGCTAACATAGGAAGCACCTCTGGCACAGATGGTAGTAGAGGGGAGTGGTGACTGTGCAGTGTGGGCTTCGCAATATTCTTCTTCCTGACACCATGCAGAGTTTGTGGGGACGCAGTGGGTCCTCTTGCACAAGACTGAGGTTTGAGCCGGTTGAGAAATGGTCTCATTTCTGTGCTCGCAATTAACCGTTACCCAAAATAGTAGGAAATGATGCCTGTACTGCCAACTGCTACATGGAAAGGAGTTGTGGATTTTCAGAGGGTGATTAAAAGCAACCACGATGCTGGGCATGCAGCAGAAGGCCGCAGTGTGAGCGCTGGCTGGCTTTTCAGGACCTCCTTCCAGCCGCATGGAGCTTGTTGTGCTGCCCATCCGTCTGGATGCAGCAGAGCTGGGAGAGGCGGCCAAGCTGCAATGCTCCCTGCCCTCTGGCACCTGCTGAGGGCTGGCACCATCCCTTGCGGGCACCACGCTGCCCCCAGGAGCCCATATGACACCTGGGCTCCCAATCTGCCAGCTTGATGAGGTGCCTGAGCAGCCAAGTGAGCATGGCTTGGAAACAAGTGAATGGAAATGCCATATTATTTATCCTGAAATGTTGTAGGCATCAAAATGGAGCCCTAGCGAAGGGCAATTTTCTAATATCTTTACTACAGTTTGCTGAATACAAAGGTTAATTTGCAGATGATCTACCTAATGTACTTAGCTGGTATATTTTGAAAGCGCTCTAACATAGATCTTAACAGCGTTGATGGATGCACTTTGAACTTTGGGTAAACGCAGAGTTTCCATGCAAATGCAGTCTTGGCCTACACTGTGAGATGCAGAAACATTTTAAATATGGAATCAGCTGGATGACTACATCGCTTGATACACAGGATCTGCATACATTCTGGCATACAAAGAGAAACACGGAGGGGTGTACAATTTCAAGGAATTCCTTTTCCAAGTAGAATACGCTTGTAGATTAAGTAAGAAATATACCCTACAATTACCCCTACAATTAAAATATAATAACAGAAAGACAAAAAATTATTTTAGTCTAACTTTTGTTTATTGAGTAGAGCATATAAATGGCTTCAGGCACTACTAAACAATAAAAAAGGTGGCTCGCTATTGGGTCTTTTATCCACTTTAATTTATTTTGATGCTGCATACAGTTTCTGAATATCTTTTGTGGGTTGTAATAAAATAGCCGCAGTGCAATTTTGCATGTATGTCAAGCGGTGCGTGACCTGATATGCAAATTTAATACCAAGGTGCCAAAACTGAATTCATAATGTTTCACATCTACAGAGCTGTTTAAGGCAGTTTAGAAATCAATGAATATGTAATATGAAGGTGATAAGACCTAAATAAAAACCCTATTTATCTACTATGAGAAGTATTTATACACAGAATATTTAGCAGAAGCAGAAAATGGACAGAGTTTCCAATTATATGGTTTGCATAAACAAATGGTAAACCATGTGCTTGGAACAGATAATAACATAGCTAGTTCCTTTGCATTATACTTTAAACTTCAGAAATGTTTACAGATGTCTCTCTTAGTGTATATATAAAACGAAACACTAAACTGAAGCAGCTTTTGAAGAAAACCTCTTTGAGGTCTCTTATTTATTTTTAATTTACAGTATATGGGGTGCTTCATTATAGGTTTCTGTTACCAGTTTTCAGATTATTAAAGATCAGTGAAATAAGATACACTTTTGTGAAGTCTTGCAGTTTATGGTGAAATAAAGGACATAAATTTAACTGCTAATAAATAAGAATCAAATGTTTTCCATCTGCTTACCTTTAAAAGTAGCAGGGATCTAATTTTGGAAGCATTTTGACTTTTAAAATATTTTTCTGAATCGATGAACTGATTATTTCTATTCTTTTGTCCAAAAAGCTAATCTAATAAAGTTTCAGGAGTTTACTAAATGGTACTGGTGAATTAGATTGGCTTTTGCTCAACACACTTATTTGCAAAGATGGACTGGGAATCCAACTCATGCTTGATAGCAATCAGATCCAAATATATCACACTGAAAATATATGTCGTGTCCCCACTTGGAAGAGAGTTTGTTTGATTGGCTGGCTGTGTTTTACAGCACCCTGCCAGTCAGCACAGAGAAATGTTTGTATCTCTTGGCTTGAAATAAGTTACTACAGTAATAGACCCATGTGTTGAGCAATCAAAAAAAATGAAGGGGTGCACATTTGGAAAAATGTCCATCATGCCATATGTGTGCCACTGATATTTGGAAGAGACTTTGCATCACCTTTCAAGAGGCCAAGGTCCGTCCTAGGAGAAGTCAGATCGTTAGATTTTTTTGTGTAAGAAACAAGAAGCCCAGACGAGTATGCTTTTTATTTTTGTTTTTTTTTTTTCTTTTTTTCTTTAGTCTGATACTTGGGTGCACTTTCCTGCTGTTGGTCAACAGCCTGTTGACTTAATGTCTTGAATATCATCAAGGGTTTAAACTTCACAGTAAATTTCAACACCTTGTTGCTCTGGTCAGCTAAAGATGAGCAGAACTGGGAGGTAGATGGTAATGAAAAAGATCTTATTTTTTGTCTGTTGTACAGTTACTCCATTGTGAATCTGGTCCCTCCCTTAATAGAAATGAATTCTAGGGTCATTTTTTGTTCCTGCATGAAGGGTTGCCTGCATTTCTTTATCAGGTGCTAAACTCATTCATTTTTATGAAGTTTTCTTTGGCTCATGCCACTTTTTGTTATGAGGAGATCGTATACGAAAAAAACCAAAACAAAACACGTAACCAGCATACTGTCAATGTTGTTCTTTGCTGGGTCTCAATTATGTGCAAAATCCTCAGTTTAATTTTCTGTGCCAATTAGGCTGCAATAACCATCCTTTCATGAGGGGATAGTGCCACACTCCTGGGAGGGGAGCATATTGGTGTTTCCCTTTCCTAGAGATATAAGAGGTTTAATTTAAGGGTCTTGGAAATGGTAAGATCCTTGAGGTTACTGTCACGAAATTCCCTTGGCATCATCCTTCCACAGACCTTTCCAGTCCTGAAAGAAATCTGTGGTAAAGGACTGTATTTAGATAAACCCTGGAGCAGTACTGCAGAGAATTTTACCTTCCTCTTCTAGGGCACAATGCTCCTGTAGGAGTGGTGCCATTGAATTCCCCTGTGGTTGTTCAAACAGCCACTGAAGGGACTGAGATGTCAAAACCAGGAGGTGATATACTAAATGAAAGAACTGGAATGTATGTAGTTTAGTAAATAAATGGATTAGAATACATTGTTGTTTTCCAAATTGAAATGATATTCTCAAAAAGAAATATTTCTAGTTCTTGTCTTTTTGTTTGTTTGTTTGTTTTTTGAATACAGTATCATAGTGTTTATGCATT
Source organism: Tetrao urogallus (assembly GCF_951394365.1). NCBI lineage: Eukaryota > Metazoa > Chordata > Aves > Galliformes > Phasianidae > Tetrao > Tetrao urogallus. Next base: position 962,986 of record NC_136826.1, read on the forward strand.
TATCTTTAAAATTAATACACATAAAGATACATTCTACTCTTTGGGAATTTTTATTTTGACCTTAGCTGTATTTTTCACTTTTTCTGACTTACAGACAATTTTTTTTTCTTTTTGAAGCAGAATAATGTTTTTAGTAAGCAGTTTGCATTTCCTTCATCAGGCTCTTTCAAAGAGCATGAAGGAGAATGGTGGGAAAAGTTGGTCATGCTGAAGGAGGTGGTTGGGCAGGTAAAAGCTGCCTTTTCTTCTTCAATTTCTGGGCTCCCATTGGAGTCTGGGGGCTATAAAAGAGGCCTCTGGAGTTTCAACAGCTTGTTCCTAAATTCAGCTTCAAGGTTAGATGAAAGCTCCATCCTCATACCACAGTGAAGTGGTTTTGCATTGAACTAATCTACTTAACTTTTCTTTATGCAAACCGTAGAGCAGGTGTGTTTTGTGCAGCTTTGGATTTTGCATAAATTTTGAACAAGCAGTTGAAAATACAGCATGAATGATTGGTAAGTGCCTGTGAGAACAAATGGGATGTCTCAGTCTGTCAATGAAAAGTAGTACCTTCCTGTCTGACACTAGGCTTCCCTCGGGTTTTCTTCTTGTGCAGGAAGGTGTAACATACCTTCATACTAATGCTGTCATAAAGACTTCATCTGACAGTTCAAGGAAGCTTATGCTCAGAAAATGCATTTCTGTGAAGTTCATTTAGTCATCTGGGATTGCAGTTTCCTTCATTATTCAGCTATTATCTAAATTAAGAATTAGGGAGACTACTTTCCTTTGGACAATATTCCTAAAACTGTAAGAATTTTTTTGATTACGGACTTGCAGTAGTGGCAGTTTTCTGTTTTGGAGAATATCTATCCAGGAGAACTATAATAATAATGAAAACATTCCGTACATAGTACCCCAATTTTCTTGGCAGCTTACATGTCTTTATTTGTGATTTTTCTGTCCCTGTCTTTTAATCAGTGTCATGCTGTGAAATCTGCCATTTTTGCCATGACCAACCCATGAAATTTGTCATTGCTGTTTTTATGATTTGCATGGGGCTTGCTTTTTGATTAGCAAAAAGAGTTCACAAGTGCATGCTTCATTTGCATGAAACTCTGCTCTCCAAAAAATACACGGCCTCTCAGTCTGGACCCCAAATTGGATTTTAAATCGAGGATTGGTATTTCTAATATTAAGTGATAGTTATCTCAAGTGTGTTTCTTTCTGAAAGCAGATATTCAGTTAGGTGACATAGTGGAGCTTACCTTACATCCTTGAGTTGATCACTTTTGCATTGCAGCCTTCTTGTATTCATTCAGGTTGGTATAGGTGGATATGCTATAGAAAAGCTTTCTGAAGAAAACAATTTAGACAACCTAAGCGTGCGCCATGCTGTAAAGCAAATTATTGTAACAGGCTCGGTTAAGGGTTGCAGCCCCAATTTGAAGGACAAAATCTGTGGGAGAAAGTGAAGCTCTCAAGAATGAGTGATATTTGGACAAATTTTACTTTTAACACTGAAGCAGTGTCTTATGAACCCTTTGGCTCAGCAAAAGATAGGATGCTTACTTCAACAATGAGCTGACATTTCGATAATTATTAAACTAAAATTCAGTTTGGCTTTATTCAAAGTGAGCGGTCAGAATGAATTCATCTGCTCTTCCTGGAAGAATACTTATCATAATGGATTTGTGTGGTATCCATGTGCTTGTCACATGTTCTTTTTTATACACATCCCTCTGTAATCCCATTTTAATGCCACTTCAATTTAGCATTACTTAATGGACTCCACATAAAGGTTGCTCTTTTTTTTTTTTTAATCTCCAAATAAATTTCTGGTATTGAAAACTGCTAAGCTGGAGAGGAAAGCACTATGTATTAATACCAGCACTTTGAAAACTTAACAGAATTATCTTCCTTTTTGTCTGTTGATTCCCTTTTACTACTTTACAAATTGATAAGCAAAATAAAAAGAGGCTGGAAATTCAGTGTTGGAAGGGAATGTTCACCTTACCTACGTGTGATAGTCATCAATAACTTTCGGCTAACATGGAAGATGGATGGATCCCTGTCTGTCAACAGGAACAAGGGTGAACAGAGCCACCAGTTCAGCAGAGGAAAGATGCTAGTGTAAGGAGCCCGTGTCCACATCCTTGCTATAATTGACATTAGTAACTTCTTTCTTGAATTAGGAGCATAACTGACCAAATGATGTAAGTTGGTTCTGAAGACATCTCCTTACCTTGGACACTCAAGCTGGAAAACTAAGGCAGCTGTTAGAAATATCTCCCGGTGCACGAAATCTGCAGCACTCCATGGGTGTTAAGCTATTTGACTCATTTGTAGTCTAGGTTTCACTCACAGACTGAAGACCTGGAGTATTTGAGTTTTTCCATGAACTTCACTAGGCCATGACTTAGGTTGGATGGGTTCACAGTGTGGTGTGAGATGGCTCTACAAAAGACAAAGTGGAAAACAACTGTTATGATAGAAAAAGAAAATACTTCAATGAATAAATTGGCTCCAGTTGTTTATTATTTATTTATTATCCCATAAAAAGGGTTTATCCAATATGACTGGATCTGAATTTTCATAGGGTGTTTTAAACAAAAGTGGCTTTGTGTCAAATATATTCTGAAAAGGTCAACATTAGTTTACATCAAAGGTTTGGGTTGTTGAGTAACATAACATAAGGTCGTAATTTCTGCTTGTTTGAAGAGCTACAATAAGCTGTTTGCCAGAAATTTGATCTCTGGTAAACAGGCCAATCTAGGCTCGCTTGCAAATCTTGCAAATGCGCTGATGCTTTTTGCCCGTTAGGTTTGGGAGGAAAAGCAACCCTGAAAGCTGCCAGAGCTTATATACAGAAATTGGCTCTTGTTTCTTTTCTTCTACTTTTGTTTATTTTTAATCTTAATAGTGAAGTCACCTGGAGAAAATAGGATGGAAGGCAAAAGAAGGGGAGTAGGTAAGAGAAAAGGCCACAATGTTTAGACTTCAGCTTAATCTAGCTTTATAAGTGCGTGGTGCAATTGAAAGTTGCAATAAAAGTTGTTGATCCTAAGTGTCCTTTTAAAAACAATATTATAAACTACAGGCTGGAGCCCTTTTACATCATGTTGAGGATGGGTCAGAACTAAAGGTTTCTCTCTGTAAGGGGGCAGGAAGCTTTGCTTAGTGGAGGGAGGGCACTCGGAAATGCCAGGCCAGAGTCGCTTTCACAAAGGGGGAAGCAAACAGCTCAGTTTCTTCTGAAGATTGGCCATGGTTGGCTACTGCCAACCTTTCCCACTCCTTTGACTATGCCCCAGAAGTCACCTTTTGATTAGTTGGAGACCACTGAAATGCTAATAAGCCTTTGTCTAACACAAACACTGCAGCTGCTTGAGGGTCTTTAGGAATCCATGTGTTCTTTTGCATTTGGTTATGAGGGTGATGTAATTTCTATGCTTTCACACACATGGAGACTATAATATCACACACAGATGTAGGAGTCCAATGATTAACATACAGAAGTTTGTTTAATTCCATGCAGTTTACGAACCTCCATTATAAGATCAGGAACAATAGAGTCATGATGCTGTCATTGACTTTGAATGAACTTTGGTGCTTCATTTATTGGGGTGGAATATCGGGCCTCTGAGACTTGTTGAAGCCATAGCATCTCTTAGGATCAAGTGACAGATCTTATATTGGGAGTATCCAGCAATTATCCAAATCCTTTGTGTACTGTTACTCACAGTTCTGTTTTTTACTCTAACATCGCTAGTGGTACTAATTTTCAAGTTTCTTTGCAGACTTCTCTTCATTGCCCCTCAGTGATGTGCTAATTAGAGCAGCCGAATGCTACAAATGAGTCTGTCTTTGCGATTTTTCAAGGACTGGTGTCTAATCTTCTTCTCCACCATTATTAAGATGTTATGAGGTAATGCGTAAAGTTTTGCTGTGGGAAACCAAACAGGGAGAGAGAGAGAGAAAGCATTCAAGGGAGGCTGATTTAACTCCTCCAAATACAGCTGTGCACTGTGGGCTGGAATAGTTGCTGTGCATGGGGTGCTGCACTTTCAGTTGCAGCACTTTTTCTCTCTATTAAGAAAGAGAAATACTTTAACACTCGTAAGCATTTGAGCCTGGAAAAAAAGCAGCTCTATATAAAGAGCTGTTTTTCAGAATAGGCAATAAACAAAGTCTGCTGTTAGTCTGCCAAAAACCAAGATCCACCACAGTAGACACAAGTCTATGCACAGGGAAAGGCCAAAGGAAAAGTCATGGATTTGGTCTCTCTTCACCTAACATACTTCCCATAATAAAGAAAAAATAATCTGTTTGTGTTTGCACTCCAAAGCAGAGACAACTTCCCTCCAAGCCTGGCAACAGCGTTCTGAAATAGCGAGTGCAGCGAGTGGGCAGGTCTGTGACACATGGCAATTCCATGAGACTTGGGAAAGTACAACGTGCAGAAGTCCTGCTGTGTGGAATTGCATTTAGTGTTATCCATCCCACCAGATTTTAGTTGTGCAAATTGTAAGGCCAAGATTAGGTTGTTCCATGAAATCAATTGAGAGGAGTAGGTGAAAGACCTCACTTGCCTTGCCAGTCTAGCTTGAAACTATGCTTCACTTGATCTAGCACTTAACCTTCCGAGAAGTGAATTAAGTTTCAGGGGAACTCGTGGAAAGAGGAATCTTCCTCCAACACGTGCAGTTACCTGTTCTGCATGAAAAGGGTTGGGAACTAAAAGGGTTAGAACTAACACTTTGTTAGTAAGGTTTGTGTGTGGTTTATATATATCTTAAATTTTGAATTCTTAACGGTAAGATGGTCTGTACGTACCATGCAGATTTCTTTTACGACCACTACATTTAATACATATGGAGGCTGGCCTTAAATGCATTTACTCCATGTTCATACCTAATACTCCATACTGTCATACCTAATGCACAACAGAGACAGAAGAACATTTTCTTATGAGCTCAGGGACTAAAGAAAATTATTCTGAACGTCATCCTACTTTTGTTGAATATAATGGTAGAAACTCCTCTCTTCAGCATTTTGGGATTGAAAACTCTCCTCTCCACTGCTCTTTTTGGTGTATTCCTTGATTCTTTATAAAAGGGTTTGAAATCTTTTCTGTAACACTATTTGACTAGATCTATGATGATGTATGCCAGAACATGTCAAAATAATTGTGCGGTAACTATTCTGGGTTAAGGAGAATCATATTTAATGTTACTAATTTTCACATTATTTCACCCATAAAAATCTTTCTAGCAGCAAAAGTTTTATTGCGCTGTATTTCAGAGTCTCTAATTTATTCATGGGATAAATGTTTCATATAATGAATTTTCTAGTAAATGTATTCTGAAATTCATGCAGGAGCAGGACCACTGTAAAGCTGCACACAGTTGCATTAAAAGAGATAGATTTCCCCCACTGGAAAGTTTGGAGGGCAAATCCTGTAGCTTACAGCATTTATAGCCCTGCTTTCCTCTTTTATTAAGCTTTTGCTGAGCTTTAACAGCTTTATTGCAAAAATGCTACTACTCCATAATATGCAAGTTGAATTTTGAGTTGTTTTGGATGTGCAATTCTTTGTTTTAAAAGGCCAATATTTTTGTTGATTGTGACTTAGCCATATTTTTAGTGTTTACACTGAATTGTTTTTGTTCCTGTTTTGATACCTTGGCAATCACAGACAGGGAGCAAGAGGTGTTGAAAGCTTGTTTTCTTTTTGCTAGAATAAGGCACTCCATTATAGACATGTATAGAAGAGGCACAGAAGAGCACAACAGAGATTGATTCTGTCTTTTGCAGATGTCCTGGTTTTTGCTAAAAATGACACCTAGATGAGGTAACACGTACTGAGGACCAGGAGCACAAGGTACTGGATCAGAAGAGCATAGCCATACACAGTGTATTTGTGGCCTTAGGTTTCTTCCTGTCTTCCTCAGTGGAAAGTCATTTGGCTGTCAACTTTCTCTAGCTGCGTACACCAGCTAACAAAATGAGGATTGCTAGCAATCAAAACCTCACATTATACAGCAGAGAGCAGCTGATGTTCCTGAAGAAATTAAAACTCTCAGGTGTTACTGAAAGGACAGCTCTAACCTTGCTGTACTGTGTTGGTGAAAAATTTGTGGATGAAACTGGTCTTGAGTAACCAAATTATATCACAGGAGCACCTAGCCTCAAGCTGGGTAACATTCAGGGACAAACTTATTGCCAGTAAAGTCAGTGCTTGACAACTTGCAGCAAAACAGATAAGTCCTTCTGCCCATGCTGTATAAAATATGCACAGTGGTCAAGACTGACATAAGCATTAGATGTAGTTACCTCTCTACATATGAGTAACACCCACATACTTCTGACTCTGGCTATGAGAAGGGACTGAAGTGGCACTATTTTTGAATGCAGCACGTTTAATAGTGATCAAAACAAAAGAAATGAGGGCTCAGATGTTAAGCTGGGATTAACAGCGATACCAGTGCAGTGTACCTAGAAGTCTACAGTCTACTGTTCCTAATTAGTAAAGCAGTACTGCACCAGAATCTTCAGTAAAGTAAGAACAAGCAGTTGTCAGGAGTCAGAGAAAATAGGCAGCCTTTGTGGTGAATGGAGTGGACATCTGTAATCTGAACAGTCTCTCGGTGTCATTTCTTTAAGGCTGCTTCTTAAACAAATTGAGTAACCTTAGACCATTTCAGATTTCTGTTTTAATATTCTTTTCAGGGCATGGGGATTTTAGGATGTGACTCTCTGAGTGACCAGATGCATAGGAGCAGGTATTAAACTGCTACAATCTAATTGATATATGCTGCCATCAGTTTTGACCCAGGTAATAGCACAGCTAAAACAATTTCAAGTGGATTGAAACATCCCTGGAGTACTTACTTCAGTGATATAAAAATCTTGAAGCAGTGTGTCTTAAGTCCTGTAAATCATGTTAGACTTAATGAAACCTTCTGCAAGAGTATTCCGTATCTATGATGCATTCAGCTGCAGTCCGTTGGTGTTTTGTGTCTGGTTTTAAGACTTATGTAAACTTTTGATGAAGTGCTATAGTCAATAGGTTTGGAACATTAAGATTGCTTTTTAATGGTTCATTTTTGTAGAGATCTTCATCACTGCTAAGGAAACTCCTGAGATCCACCATATTTCAACCTCATGTTTTGATTTTCTTTTGATAGAGGAATTTTTCCTCATGGAAGCTCTGAAACGAGATTTGCATCTCTTGTGTACACAATATCTGTTTCAGCTGGCTTGATTCAATTGAGTCAGATGAACTTCATAAGAATGCTGTTCCAAGACCTAAAATTTATCTATCTATCTTACATTATCAGTGAGCTATAAATGTTGTCCCTTGGAAGTTACTAGATAATCACAAGGAAAAATGACAGGTGAGACTGCAGACAGACATTTCTCCCTCCATATGCACACATAAATCCTTTTGACATTAATGAGAAGAACATGCATGTAGTGAAAAACAGACAAGACTCCATAATGAAAGTTGCGCAATGTGAAGCACTTAAAATGTCACATCAGACCTCTGTTCTCAAATATTTTCTTATCATTATTAGTGTGCTTAATAGAAAGGTCTTATCTCTTTTAAACTCGGCCTGTGTTATAGATTTTCCTAATTTATCTTTCAGTAGTGCTTTTACAGATCGCTTACTGCTGGAAAAGAAACATGCTGTTCTGTGTCATTAGGGGATATATGCAAAGTAAATGGATTCAGCAAATCCAGGGAACATTGTTTTGGCCCATGCAATTTCAGGTGCTTATTTTGGGAGGAAGTGGATCAAGCTAAGACACCCTCTTCCCCCCCCCCAAAAAAAAAAAAGCCTGAGTTTCACAGAAAACATTCAGCAATTTTGAAGTGCACTTTGGACATACATAGACCAATAATGATTTTGGAAACTGTTGTTTGTAGCGCCAAAAGTCTTAGCCTGCATTTACCTATGATTTATCAAACCAGATAAACCACTTAAAAAAAAAAGAAAAAAAAAGAAAAAAGAAAAAAAAAAGTGAGAGAGAGAAAAAAGAAAGAAGTACATTCTCAGAAATGGAACTGGCATGGTTATCATGACATTTAAAAAAGTAGTAAGGTCTTATGTGCTCTTATTTGCTTTCTGGTTTCTAAACCAATAAATATAGAATTCTGAAGCAGTTCTCAATGACTCTGCAAGCTAAAAAGCTTTTAAATAAATGAGAACTAAGTTTTTCATGTGAATAAATGGTGTGGTAGCTTAGACCTTAAGAGGAGCACCAAATGTCTCAGAACTCTATGTAAATCTGGTGAGCCAGCACTGCTTCTTCAAAGTTATTGGATTTATTCTAATGCTTACTAGGCAAAGATGCATCCCTTAAAATAATTTAAAAAAAAAAGTTCAGTGCTATCTGAAAAATACAGGGATCCTTATCCCTGTGGTATATCTGATAGCAAATGAATACTGCTTGGTTCCTTAAGATGCTGTTATTTCAAAAAGGGTCTTAGAATGCATTTTTTTTTCTATGATTACTTTAATTTTAGTGGATGCAGTGCTGTTTTAGAGTGGTGCACCCCAAAGGTGGTGTATGCTGGCTGTTCTGAAAGATGCTGACACGTATGTGCAGAGCAGACTTCGGAGGGGCTGAGCTGGGAAGAAGCTGCCATTTACTGAAAGCAAACATTTCAAACATAAAGCTTCCCAGTCCTATAAATCCTTAGCCTCACAAAACCAGAGCTCATACTTCCTACTTCACTGTCTCACTGAATTGTGTCCTCTTAAACCCTGTAGATTTAAACATTAAATCTCAAGTCCACTTCCGTCAGAAGTTTTCCTCTTGAGTTCTGCTCACACCTTTAATGCTGCAGCACCGGCTTTGCCTCACTGAATCTAGAAGGCTCAGGAGAGGGAAACTGAAGCAGCAGAGCCCTGTATGCTGGTAAGGCAAGAGGGGATGTGCAGCAGATACCTATTGACAAGGTCAGCAAGGTATAAAATGCCTGGCAGCACCAACCAATATATACTGCATGCAAGAGTTCTTCTTTGCAGATTTTGTTGTCATATTTTCATCATTACTGCTGGTAACCGAGTTGGTAAATTATTACAAACCTTGAGCGATGAGGCTCGAGGGAATCAGGGAAGTCAAAGAGAGAAAAGATCAGTTTGCTTTTCCTCTGTAGGTGGAGAACTGTGTGCTGCAGGTCTCTCTGTCCTGCTCTGCTCGGTGGTCTCAGTGTCTGGCCACCGGCTTTGCTGCTGGGGCTGACCTGCAGTCTCTGCCCCTTGGTGCCCAGCCCTGCAGCACTGGCTGAGCAGAGAAGGGCTCAGTGCAGCGGTGCTGGCTGGGCAGATAGTGCTCCTCTTCTGCCGGGGGCTTGTGCCCAGCTGCAAAGCCCATAATGCGACAGCCTCTTTTTGGAATCAGAAGTGCAGTTTATTTTAATACTATGTGAAAATGAAAAAGATGGGTTTAGAACTATCCACATGCTTTTCTGTCTCACCATAAGGCTTATTATCCCCTTGGCCTAATTCCTCTGGTCACCGTCTCTGTATATAAAGTCAACACAAAATTCTGATTCCCCTGAGCAGTTCCCACTCTCTGTAGGGGAAGGTCTCCTTGTAAGCAGAAATGTGCTATGTTCCTGGCCGTGCTGGATGAAAGCTGCCAACTACGCATCTTGGAAGTAATACTGCTAGTTCTCAGCACATAAGCATACTGCGCTGCCCTGGCTGACCTTGAGTGTTTTCCCTTCTTCCGTGCTTGTGTTCTGTGTTGACATCACCTACCACAACTTAAATCAATGTGCTCATACCGTAAAAACTGTACTTGAAGAGTTGGGTCTACTTACGGTATTCTTCACACTTCTCTCAAGTTTATATCCACAGTAAATGGTCTGGGGTGATCAGTGAGGTTTTCTGGATAAATTCCAGCTTTCTTAGATCTTTGTCAACTCCATATTATTCCAATAATGGGAATTTTCCAGTTTTTCAGTCACTCCCTTTGCAGTGCTGCAGCCCATCTGCAGAACACCCTTCTGCCTGAACCCCAGGCTTGCACTGGGTGTGCAGGGGGGAAGGTGCCATGCTGCACCATAGGGCTAAATAGAGTCTCACTGCTTGTGGATGTGAAAAATAGGCCGAATGTGGTGGTGTGGAGGCAATGCCTTTCTCAAAACATTTTAAAGCTGTGCTCTCTTCCGTTGCTTGGGACATCCTGTAGAATATAATCAGCCACTGAAAGAGTAAATCCTTCCTGAAATCCATTCCAAAGGAAGCCTGTCACACTTGGACACTGTAAACACTGACCTCCTTAGTACACCCCCCTGCATCTCTGCCCTTTTCTCTGCTTACAATATCCATTTTTATCTTTCCTGTTACTTAACTCCCACCACACTGTATTAATCATCTGGCCACTATCACGTTACACTTAATAAATGAACAAGATCTAATACAAAAATCCCTCCAAACCAGATGACTTAATACTGTTTCATGTTTAACTCTTTCTTTATTTTGTCCCACAGATTTGTTGCAAACACTCAGGAGTGTTCTGTAGAGAATGAAATACTTTTAACAAGGGTGGTTTAAAATATATGTAATTTCTATAACGTACTTTGCATACCACTGCCCTTTTCCATTTAAAGGAATATTGTACATCCTGTCTTCTTTGTAGAAGGAGATAAAATTGCTATTTTTGTATTGAAAAAATGGACAAGCCTCACTAAGTTAAAAACTTACTTTAACATGTGGGTCTCTCCAAGGCTGGGATCTGGGTGATACTGGCCCATGTACTCAGGGCAGCCCACACCAGGGACAAAGCCCACTAATGATGGCCACAGCATTCCTTGTTAACTGAATTACCCTGTTTTCAGAGGGAAAAAGGAATCACTTTCAGGGGTACAAACTCAGTTCTGCTGGGAGCAGGCTTTGCCTGAGCCTCCTTCAGTGCTGACTGACTCGGATCACTTTCTCATGTGTGTTTTTTTTACCTTTCACTAATGCTTAAGTTTGGTTCTGGTATCTCCTTGCCCTGCAGAGTTTGTCTGCCCAGGTGAAGCTGTCGTCGTTGAAGCTGAACCCCGGGCCTTGATTGATCAATCTGCCATCCCATTCCTCCTACAGGCTCTGCAACCCCTTCCCAGCTGTTTTCTTTCCAGGATATCTTAGTTCACGTGCACTCACGTGCGGAGGCATTGAGGCATTGGGAGAATGGGGCTGCCGGGGCCTGACTCTGCCCAGGCTGACATGCCCTGCTGCTCTAAAAGGCAGCTTGGGTTGTGTGGCATTAGCAGGTGTCTCTCCGTCATGTTTTACTGTGCTCTGCAGATACACCACATTGATACCATGAGTGCCCTTCAGTGTTAATTCCAGCTCATCACCCCATTTTTTTTTCCCCCCAAAATGGGTACAGAAATAAGCCTGGGCTATTAGAGCTTTTGCTCTGAAATAGATACACAGAGAAGTCCCCAAATATCTCAAAGTATCGATCAGCCATACACAGGCAGGATCAGTAGGCAGTGGCACATCTCTTTTGCTGTGTAGGAAACATAGGCATCTTCTCATTAATTGCTGAGGACAGAGAAGTAATAGTGATACCTGAACGGGAGTTTTTAAGGTTAAAATAGGGGACTGAGAACAACAACACTTAATCCTCTTTATTTACTCACAGAATAATCTTTACTTCCATTTTCAAGAAAGAGGATGGTCATTCAAGTGAGACTCACAAATTTCCACTGTCTAAAGTTTGTCTGCCTGAAGCTGTTATGCTTAGCTTTGATTTTCTAAAATGGAAATAAATTTTTAATTATGATGGTAATTTGTTCATCCAAAAACATTCTACATTACATTCCTAAATTGAAATTGTAACAATCCTTGTATGAGTGTGAAAGACTAAGTTCTGTGCTTTCAGTGCTTCAGAGGCTTAAAAACACTGGTAAGTAGGTATAGTGTGAGGTGATTAGGAGAAAGATGTTGAACTTGTATCTAGTGTAGCTACCATAAGGCTTTCTTGGAAAATGTAAACCAAATTACCCAAGTACCGGAAAATTGTACTGGAAAATAATAGCAGTTTAATTTAGTTTTATCACGCAGACTGACAGCTGGAGGAGATTCGGTCTGTTGCCGAACCCCCACATCAACAAGTTGTGTCTCTTTACACACACAGGGCTGGGAGAAAACTGCTTATTTTAATAAACAGTAAACAGCCACTACTGTGAATTTCTAATCCTTCCATTAAGTCTTGCTCTCTATGATCGTTGGCTGTGTTCTCTTTCCTTTCTTTTAATTCACTATCTCCTAAATTATAAAAATTTAAAACACATTAGGACCAAAAGGAAGAATGAAAAAAGCTAAGTAGGCAATCACCCTGTAAGCATCTTGTGATGGTGATGGCTATTAAACAGGAACATTCAGTACCAACTGAGGCACAGGCGAGCTTATCCAAGCAAATCAATGCAAGTTAATCTTTCAGTGTCAGCTGGCTGAGTTTTGGACTAGTGATGAATGCCTTGACTGGAAAGATGAAATGCTGGAATGCCAGGCGCTGCTCTGACAGCTACAGATGGTGCCAATTACTGCCAGTAGAGCCTGTCCTGCTGTGAGCCCAAGATGTCTGATTTGTGGTCACAGAAAAATGAAAAAGAGGTTTCCCAGCTGGGCCTGTCACCTGTCCTATATTGCTCTGTAGCAAAAATGGTATTTGTGTTCTAAAATCAAATTTCTTTGTATATTTATGCTAATGATCCCGCCATGCTAATTACCAGACATATGCCTTGGAAAGATGCAGCCACTATTAGAAAATAGAATTTTCCTTTCCCTTGATTAAAATAAACTTCAGAAGTTATGCAAAAGTTGAAATAAAATGCCATGTTGAAATAAAGAGGAGGGAGGTGAACAGAGGAGGAACAAGTAATTCAATAGCGCAGGCAACCATTCTGTGCTTAATTTTTCTCCACGCAGTTGAAAGGAATTTACAGGCTGTAAATCAGAACAGAATCTAGCCCACAGTCTCCAGTCTCACCATAGCGAGTTTGAATGTTAATATAACCCTTTATTTTTCCTTTGTACCTTTGAGCCTTTTTGTGTTTGTTTTTCATGTGCCGTCTTATTCCATCACTGCCCAAGCTATACAAATTGTCATTTATTGCACTTTCACATTATTTCCTGCCTCTGTGATATTTAAAAGGATTAGTCTAGACATCTGTGAACTGTAATTGGCTTTTCCATGAAAGGGAATCAGCTGTAAGAACTTAAGCAACCCAGACTTATTCCACTTGTGATACTTGAAAGCCTTCTGGACAGAGCACCTTCGCTGCAATGATTTAACACCAGGTTACTCGGTGTGCAAATGCAGCTTCAGCCAGCCCCTTGCCATTGAATCTACTGTGATTTTATCCACCTGAAAATAGCCCATGTGTTTTAATGAAAATATGTTTTGAAGTAACTGCTTCCAGGTTTGGCTTGCTTCAGCTTTGTGCTATGAAAGGGGACTCAACAGAATACTTGAACTTTGAAATACATTTCCCTCCTGCTTTTGTTTATATATTGAATTAACAATAATGTGGTAATTATCCTTATTGGAGCATGAAATACAAATCTACCTCTTTTTCCCCTGTCCTCAGAACTCATTTACCACCATTTGCCTGATTCATATGAGTTGGTAGGTGTAGGCTTGGGGGACAAATGACTTGTTTACATTTTATTAGACTCAACCTTTGCTAATGAAGCTATTTTTTCCTCAAGTTCAAGCACAAATGTTTAAGCAAATTGTGGAATCTATTTAACAATAGTAATAAATCAGTAGACAAATTATACTATAAAAATAGCTCTTAAAACAGCTGTGGAGTGGAGTGGGCCAAAGTACCTTTAGGTCCTGGCTTGAATCACACACAGCGTTTGGTGTTCTCAGATAAGCACTCAGTTGCCAACTGTAGTTCCTCCATACAACCAGGGAGAACTGGCCATGTGGCTTCCCAATAGCCATTAGATGTGAGTTACAAGCATTCAAGGATGTAATTCTTTAATACCTTGGAATGAAGTGATGAAGCTAAAATAAAAGAGGAGAAGAAACCATGACTTTCCTTAATTGTTATTTCACTACTTTTTGTCAGCTGAAGGGGAAAGCTAAAGCAACCGGGAAATTTGGGAAGAATTTCAGTGTTTTCATAAAATCCCATGGCTTTCATGTGTCTTTTTTGAGAGTGACATTATGTTGCAATGTTTTATTAATTACTGTTATTCCTTCCTCCATCTCAAGTTCTGTAACTGCTTAAGCCAAGTGTGGGTCTCAGCTTCTCACAGAGCCTGGTCTTGTAGTACATGTTGGTGAAATCATCTGCTTTTACTGGTTCTATGTTCTGAGTAGTTGGTCTGTGTTTAAAGACATTATCATTAATATACACGCAAAGAGAGTTTGCTGGACCAGTAGTGGAAAGAACCACGAGAAAAGCCATTATCCAACTGCATAAGATCCACAGACTCGTTCTTAGGCACAGCTGTGGATTTTCTAGATTTGATAACTTGATATAATTTGATAAAATTGTCTTTCAAGCACCATTTTCATCAGCAAAGCAGAGGTGGCCGAATAGAGGAGCTTAATCCTGCCTCTCCTCCATGTGCAAAGCCGTGTTCTTTTGCTCCTCTGGCCAGCAGTGAGCCCAGCACAACCTGCAGGGCCTGTCTGCAAGGGCTCCGGGTTGTGGTCTCCTCTTTCTTACTGGCTTTTCTTTTCCCTCCTCCTAATTATTTAACTGTTTAACACAAACATCTAGGCTTCACTGCCAAGGGCCTCAGCTTCTCCTAGAGAAATATTTTGGTTGTCTTCAGAACCACTTTTTCATTTCCTGACTGCTGGGAGAAGGAGGATAAAAAAAAATAAAAATGAAAGCCACAGTGGTGGGCCCCCGAGTGCAGAGCTTTTGGGGGCAGATGCACTGTTTTGTGTAACATTAAACCTGGGGAGATACTTAACCACTTTGCCTCAGTTCAGCATGTCTAATACTTGGCACAAACCGGTGTGTTCGTGTTTCATTCCGCTTGGCTAACAGCCAGCAGAGAGACTCTATTTTCATTTTTGAATTTCACTTGGCAGATCCTTAAAAGTCGCTGGAGAACTTTGCCTGGGTAATAAAAAGCAACTTTTTTTTTTATTGAAAACTAATTATTTTTTCAGCTCCGTGTGCCAGCTGTTTAAAAATGTTGTGGTCACGTTAGCACATACTTTAATTACACAGTTCTAGCGAAATGCAGATCCTTTTGTGAAATGTCCCTCACAGCAGTTAATAAGCCACTTTTTTTTTTTTCGTGACCACTTACAAACCCATTAAAATATGGAGATAGAGTTTTTGGATATAATTATTATGTAACATTAAGTGCACAAGTACCAGTGTAAGGCATCTGTCTGTTCTGGGTGGAAAATGTGAATTTAAGGCTAGAAAACCAAACTTATCTGTAAAACTTAATGAGGCTTTAAGAAATGCTCAGGACCTTCCCAATCATAAGGAACACAAGACTAGAGGTGCCTCTGAAATTTCTTCTGTTCCTAAGGAAAATCCATTTACATACTCCCATCAATCCTTAGGCACCAAAATAATTTTGGAAGTCAAAGTGTGACAAGCCTCCTGGGACGCGGCTAGCCTGGGACATGTGGCCCTGCACAGCAGCACACACCCAAGTGCCAGAAACTTGGTTCCTTAACAGTTGTGCCTGAGTTGGATGGGGTTTAGGTCTCAAGAAACAGAATAGGGACAGCAGCAAGAGGATCAACAGGGAGGACAGGAGCTACGTGAACCAAAGCAGGTAGTCTTGTCCCTTTGGTGCCATCCTGTGAAGCCAGACCCACGGGGCTTATGGCAGGAGCAGGCTCCCTCTGTGCAACTGCGGCTTCCAGCTTTCCTTCATTCCCCCTTCCTGCGCAGCCATGGGGGAAGCATTTCTTCCAGCTTGCTGTGTCGCATGGGACTTCATCTTTCACAGTGCCAGTGTTTGCACAGCATTTGGCCTGCCAGATGCTGCTTCAAATTAAGGATGGGTCTGAGCCAAAATCTGGGGTTCAAATACCTTCAAACTTTGGGAAAGTTTGCATCCCAATTTTATGGCTTTACTCTATCCCTGCTTCATTTCAGTCTTACCTAGTTACAGTTTTTATATTCTTCTGCAATGAGAAGCTGAAAAAAAAAATGGAATAGGAACAGAGTGGGTGGATGTTCCATAGGAGAATAATAAAACTTTGCCTGGCTGGAGGCATGCTCCCTTTCCTCGGTCAGTTTATTGGACACATAAAAAGGATTATTCAATGGACAAGAGCAGGCCCACATCCCTACCATTTTTACACTCTTGTTTTTGGTCATACCTTTCTTATAAAAATAAAGTACCTTCTGCCCATTATATTTGATTATTTCCCATAAAAACTAATGTGTTGCATATACATAAGTAGATTTTTTATGCAAGTATATAAACACTATGGGAAAATAACAAAACATATGGAAAGTAATAAAATCATTTAAAGGTATTGCTGGATATGTGATACCAGAAATGCGCCTTTCTTCTCCAAACCTCTACTAATTGGTCTCTTTGAGTTTGTTTAAATTACATCTGACATCATTTTTCTTCTCTTTGTTTTGAAACAGACGGCAGATCCATTCCTCCTATATTACCACATTTTAAACATCAGATCGTGGCAGTGGAATGCATGCTAATGCTGAGAACTGTGTGGTATAATATTGGCTCATATTAAGCTGTATTCAATCTGTTTCATTAGATACAACTGTAACTGTTATAAGTAGCTGTCCTAGAAATAAACAATATAAAATGAAAATGACAAATCATTCTGAACATGTGAGTCTCCAAATGATTTCTATGACCACTGAATGTGTCAGAACGATGCAGCTAAGGCTGTCTAAAAAAACTGAAAAGCCTAAACTAGAGCACATATTATGATACATTGTAGTCTGACATTTTCTCCTAGGAAATGGTGAAAAGCAAGGAGAAAAACCAGTTTAAGGTGAGGAGGGAAGAAACAAAAAGTACATTTTAATGAGACATTTACAAATTGTTCTGCACAGGGAGAGACACATTATGCTAGCACTTTGTCACTGTAAATATTGCAGATGTTGTTCCTCTGCGTTTGTCCTGGAGCATTATTAGAACAAAACATACAAGCATGCAGCCAAATGTTTTTGTGCTGCTATTAATGCCTTTGGCTCATCCAGGCTTGAGCAGGGAATATAGAGCTGCTCCACAATCAAGTTGTTGTTCAGGCACGAGACTAATTGCTGTAATGATAAATTCTTTGCAGAGCCCAGCACAGACAGCACCGGATGACTGCCACTGGGTTTTGCCTGCAAGACAGCCCCTCGCCCAGCCGTGCTGCAGGGGCAGACAGGAGGGCTGCCACAGGCATGACAGGGACATGGCGGGGGATGTGAGCAGGCCAGGGCCCTGCTTGCTGGGGAACAGGCTGTGCATGCAGACATCTCTGCACCTTCAGCACCTACCACTACGCAGCCCGGCTGGGTGCCTTACACACTGTGCTTCCAATCCTTCATTTCACTGTCCTTCCCGAGTTTTAGGGAAAAGGGAGAAGAGTCCTTTGGAATGCAGTGTGAAGGTATTGTCGTATTTCTTCTTCTCAGATGCTGATGGCATCTGCGAGAGCTAGTAAAAGCATTCCTGGATGTTTCTACCTTCCCCTTTGAGTTTTGCCAGAAAGCTCACTTGTCTGTCTTCATGATGTATTTTAATTGAAATAGAAAGTTCAGATTCTTCTTAAAATCTGATTATAAATTAGTAATGTTTAATATTTTTGGCTGTGTGGTTTTGTTTTTGGAAAGCTGCCATCCTCTGAACGTATCATTGTGTATGTATGTGCTCCTTACCACCGGTGAACACCATTAATATTTGAAAATTGAGGCTTTCAGTCTCATGAGCATAAATAAATGTTTTAATTTGACAGAATGACAGACAAAATGCTGATTCTGGGGGGGACAGATCCTCACCCTATTTGAGTGGAAACAAGCGGAAATAAGAAGCAAAGCCATTTCAGAGTTTCCTGCAGGAGTAAATATCAGATTGGAGCCCATGCTTAGAAAACATCCACATCCGTTGTAACAATGCTTTATTTATGGTAGCAATTTCTAGTAGTATAATTTGATATAAACACTTGTGGTGCAATTACATATTAGGAGAGAAAACTAAAATTAGGTGCGTCTGTGAGAAGCATTGGCTTCTTTTATTTCAAATGGTGTGGTGTGCCCATAATAAAAGAAATGTATATTCCATTTATGATACGATAGGTTTTAGTAGGAAGGCTGTGTGAGTGCAACCAGGGAAAAATACAAATTCTGTGAATAAGATATGGCAGACTACTTTCAGAAGACAAGGTAATAGTCAAAGATCTATCTGTGCTAATGTGACTGCTTTTTATTTTTGTCACGCCTTTGTAGCATCGGAGATCATTAAGAACTGTCTCCAGGGAAAGGGACCTGTGTCTAAAATCAGTTTGGGCCCATTATCTTCTGCAAGAGACTGTCTGTACCCCAGGCATCCTGAATCCTCTGTTTACTAGGGGAGGGAGCACATTATGTAATGGATATTGATACAGTGGGACCCCACATTTCTGGAGCTCATTAATCTAAATAACTCAGAGAGCTGAACGTCAATCTGTTACTACCTCTGCTGTGCCTGCTGTTCCTGCTGCTGCGTGTGTTTTTTTTGTGCTTCGTGCCCTCACTTTAGTTATTGTTTCTCCTGTTTTGTTTGGTTCTGAAATACTCATTCACTGTGCAAAACCTTTAGTATGCAACTTAAAGGATGCATACCAGCACAAGCAGGTGCCAGGGGATGAACTTTGCTGGGCTGAGTGATGGCAGCGTCCCCAGATTTTGCTGTAAATGAGATTCCTCTGCTGTTGTGTGCATTGTGCAGAGGAAGGGCTGAATCCAGTAAGAGCACGTGCCTTCCTGATCCGCCCAGCCAACGAGCTTGTTCAGGCACTGAAGGCAGGGTTTCCGGCAGCCATGCTCTTTATGTTCCTTTGCAGCAAGTTATCCTTAAAGACATCATTTTTAAATACCTTTACACACTCCGAGCTGTTTTTCCAAACACAATGGTAGAGTTGAAATAATGCAGCACAGATTTGTATTTTCTGATCTAAAGTAAAATAAGGCTGTGGGATTCTAGCAAAAATCAACTTTCTTAAAGCGTTGAAAACGTGACATGGCATCTCTTCCCTCAGAATACAATTTAGACTTTCAAAAGACAAATGCTAAAGATGACTGTTCAAGATACAACTTTCTGATTGCCTTTTAAAAGGCTGTGGTTTTCACAGAGCTGAGTTTGTCTTCTGCTTTTCTTATAAGACTGATAGCATAGCATGCATTACCAAGTAAAAGGCTTATTAGTCCCTTGTTTGTCGATCAAAGTCTGTCAGAAGTGGCACAGCGTTACAGAATCAACACTTCAAAAACGTAAACTTTGAAAGACTTTTTTTTAGCAATCTAAATATATTTCTACTTTATTTACCTCTGAACAGTTTTTAATAGCTGTGGAAATAGCCCTTTAAATTGCATGATGTCTGTAAAACTGCAGCTTACATCATCTGGCACATTATGCAAAGGTGCAGATAACACTGAATGTATGGGCTTTATAATAGCTACACAAACACCTACAAATGTTTCAACGAGATCACAGGAATTATATGTCTAAGCATTAGATAGATGTTACCCATGGCCCAAAAATTACCCTAAATCAGGTGAAGAAATTATTCACCAGCAGTACCATACATAACTCCTTCATTTAGCTGATACAAAGATACTTCCGAGATCATCCATGCAGATGTCTGCTTTCTGTTGTAACCTGATGACTGCATCTCCATTGGCATAGACCTGGGAATTCTTCATTGCCCTTCTGACAGGTGCTGAAGAACTGTGGGGTCAGTGAAGCTTCAATAAATTGAGATGTTGGCAATGTTGCTAAATTCACTTTTCCTCCTAATAAAAAGAAATTGTAAAGCTAACAGTTATGCTTGTAGATTATTTAGATTCTGAGATGTACCTTCATAGGGGCACTTTTCTGTAATTCCTCATCCAAATAATACTGATCAAAAATCAAGGATCAAAATGAATATAAACAGGTAGAGGTATCTGTGTACTAGGCAGACAGTCATGTTCCTACCCTTGTGTGATTTTTGATATTTCAATTAAACTAGTAAAAGTTGTACAGGAGTCTGTTCAGCTAAGTTAGGAAGCACAGTCCAACAAGGGTTTTGGCTGTGATTTGTCATCATCCAAACTACCATTGCCAGATGCCACCCAGCTTTTGGACACAGCAGCATAAAAGAACATTTGGATTCCAGTAAGAGTTTAGTGCTGTTAGCTACTACCCTATACATGCCTATAGAATCACAGAATCATAGAATGGGCTGGATTGAAAAGGACCACAATGATCATGGAGTTTCAACCCCCCTGCTATGTGCAGCATCAATATATAAGGAGCATGAAATCCAATCTTTGAAATTCAGTTATCCGAGCTGATTTGTCTTCTGCTCCAAGAAACAAGGCTCAGTAACTTCCATTTCTCCTTCTTAGTTTTCAGTTGAAGTCTAAATGAATACTGATCACTTTGGACTTAGTCCATGCTACCGACCTCACGCCCATCTGCTCGCATACCCTTTCCCAACATAGCCACCTCTCTGTGACAGTTTTCCTTCTTGGTATGCTAGCTATTGCACTGAAGAGAGGTCATTTTTCCTCTTGAGCTACCCTACATGTGTGGGACATAGTCTACTCACCCCCTTCAAGTACAGAACATGATCTTTCCTTTAAACCCCATCTTCATTTTCTTCTTGTTTGCAACTACTTCCCTTTTTCTCCCCCTTTCTTTAATGTATCTGTGAGGCTATGTCTTCTGAATGCCATATAAAATAAATTGTGTTGTGTAGTAATGTTGTAAAGAGAGCTGCTGCTTGAATGAGGTGCTTCCCTAGGAGTAACAATATTTGTTGAGCAGATGTTATTCCGTTCTGAATAATGGAAACCATTTGGTGTCCTTCAAAATCATCATGAGGGCAGTAGACAGGAATAAAAAAGATTCAGCAGAGATGTAACAGCTGGAGAATTCCTTCCCCCTCCCTCCACACCACGAATTGTAGCTATTGCAGATGTTGCAAAATGGCTGAGGTGCTGTTCAGGAGAAACGCTCTGCAGCTTTCTGCACCATGTGAAGCCATGCAACTGGCTCCTGCACCCTGCTGAGCTATTCAGTAGAAAGCTCAGCTGGGTCGTGGAGTTCCTGCCAAGGGGCCAGAGGGCAATTCCTGTAGAGAGCATCAAAATCGGGGCAGGAAACTCTACTCCCTGCACTCCTCTGAGTCTAATGCAAAATGTCCCACAATGGGCAGTTTTGTTTTTATTAGACAGAAATTCTCTGTGCCAGGAGATCATCGGTTAGGTAATTTAGCAGGTATGGTTACACTTCGTTTACTGATCTTATTAAAGGCAAGAAAAGAAGAAGTTTTGTTCCTTGCCATGGATCAGAGGAAATGCAATTTGCATTATTTTTACTTTAAGAAGCTCTTAAAAGATTTAAGATTGCAGAGCTGATTTTCAGCTTTCTGCCAGCCAGATACTTGCATGCTTTCCTGAACAGGTATTTGTGAAATTTGCAGCCATTAGACTTCTTTTTAAGATGTGCTCTGAGGCTCTGTGGTTGTGTCTAGCTCTGTCTGATGGAGAGGGATCAGAAAGCACTATAAAATAAACTGGCTGGTAGCTGGAGTGATTTATATCAGGAGTCTCATAAGAATGGTTGGGTCCGGTTACCCTCAGTGCTCACACATTGACTGAATTTGTAGAGATAAACTTGGTTGCATGTAATTAGCAATATCTTTGCACACCAAATTCATACCTACTGCCTTTTCTCCAGGAGCTTGACATATGTATGCATAAAAAAATCATAATACAAATTTGTGACACAATTTGTTGTGTGAGGACCTTTTGGTCTCCTGTAACTCAGTTTTCTGAAGGCTCTTCAAGCTGCTGTGGAGTGCATAAAATTTAGTGAAGTCTTTTATGTTACGGGACAGTACTGAAATAAAGACACAGTTGTGCACCCCTAGCTGCATGATTGCAGAATCTTCTCTCAATTAAGAAAAGGTTGAGCAGCTGAAATGAAAGAAATACCAATCCATAAGAGACAGCGTCAAAAGAAATGGCTGCTTTATTAGCAAAAGTTTGATGATAGTGCAGCCACTCAAGTAGAATATTCATCTACTTTAGATCTATTCTTAATTAATCCCTGAATAGTTGACAGGCTTTTTCATTTAAAATTCTGTTTTCCCCCTTTGAATGTCTATCCTTGTTTATGCATTGGTACTTGGTTTTCTTGCAGCACAGCCTAACCTTTCTTTTCAAGCCTTTTTTCTGTTATGAATGAATACTTTATATCATCAAACTCTCACACAGAAGTGCCAATGTGGTTTGAAAGTAAAATAAGAAATATATTTCTTTACAGTCAAGAACAGCTTTTCTGCCCCAGAGTGTTTCATTGCATCAGCCAGAACATAGGGTAGTGGTCATTTTCGTACTGAGAACAAACAAAACAAACTGGACAAGTGTGATTATTTTACAGAGTCCATCTTCAGATAGTCTTTGAGATCTTCCAGGTGATGGTGGAAGAGCCAGTTTAGATAAAATCACAAACAGATGTAATCCAACCTTTTGTTTTGTTTTGTTTTGCTTTGTTTTTGTTTGTTTGTTTTCTTTTGATAGGCAAATAAATTAAGGATATTTTTGCTTTTGTTTTCTGAAAACAGAGACGAGACCCCTTGGAAAGCTTGACAGAATACAGTAGGTTTGTGTTGTCTTTGGTAGCGTGCATTTGCTATCAACCAGCTGACCAGTGCATACCCAGCCTTGGGGTACTGCATTGCTCTGCCAGACCAGCGTGTGTTGGGGAGGAAACTGGGTTTCTGCGCTGTGCAAGGCTGGGGAGTAGAAACCCAGTCCTTGGTATTTCCTAAGGCTGTGGAACAACCTTTTAAGCTCCAAAGTCATTTGGATCAAAGAAAGGACCTTCCCACTGAAACAGTAGAGAACCTAGGCTGAACGTGTTTCCAAAACACCTTTTACTTTCTGTCTGTGTTCCCACATATTACATGAGTTACTTCCTATGTTCCCAGGGCAATCTGTCCTTCACTGTAAATTGAGAAATCCCAGCATAAGTAAGTGGACAACCAGGGGAAGCACTGATGCTGTCAAGCTCTAACCCTCTAATTTATTGAAGAAGTTAGGAAGAAAGTTCCTTTGGCTTCCAAAGATCCGTAGCAATAGATATGGGTGCAGTCTGAATTAGAGATTCTAATTCAGTCCTGGTCAAGGTAGCTCTCTGGAGGGCCCTCTCTAATCCTGTGACACAAGGCTTAGAGAAGTGGAGACCAGTTCTGGAATGGTGCCAACTTGTGGTCTTAGGGAATCCTTTGGACCAACGCTCCCACACAGTACCGTTGTCTCAGTGTTACATTATAGCCAACACACGGCTCCTTACACTTCTAATAGAGCTCCGTCCTCATGAGTGGGTGAAGCTGCCCTTTAGAGGGGAAATGGTAAGTAGTGCATATTTGTAGATAACTGTGCTGTGTCATCAGGACTTCTTAGAAGTCACTGGTCTTAGTTGTGTCTCAGCTTAAACTGTAAATCAGCACAACTTTGGTAACAGGGCTCTGGCTTAAGCTCCCCGTACTTGTTCAGAGGGAATATGCTTCACTCAGATCCTAAAAGGTGACTTTCTGATTTGTTCATCCAAACACAGGGAAATTTCCCTAATAATTTTTACCAAGTCTCCCAGCTTGTTGTTTATGGCTTTTGCTATCATCTTCATTTACAGCAAATTGTTCGATACAATGCTAAACTTAGCTATATTAGATCAGCTAGAAATCTTTGTTGGCTCTCAAAGTACAGACATTACATATTCAAAACAGGACCTAATGTTTCAGAGATTCATATTCTACTATAATTATATGGTTCAATGCAAGTGATTATATCTCTTCTTCAGTATCGGACTGAAAAGTTTTGGTTTGCTGGCTTCCTCATAATTTACTGCTGAGGCATAATAGGCCAGTCTTGCAGAAAAAAAGATGATAAATGACGCTGGCAAGGATTCATAGATTTATTAAATTTCTATCAAACAGTGCAACAAAAAAAAATCTGCTTAAGTTAGAAATGGGCTCAGATTTTTTAATCAAAATTCATGAGTCCTGATGCTTGGTTCAGTAGGTCCAAGGAAGGCTTGAATTGAGGACTGATTAAAGAAAATAAAAGGCTTATTTGAAGTAATTTTTCAATGACGGCTTTTAATTGGATGTTAAATCAAATTCTTATCTGCTTTTCTGCAGATAGCACATTATATAAAATACAGTTAGTGGCACTACCACTGTAACTGATACACTGAATAACAATTGACTTCTTACTTTACACCAAGAGGATAGAAGGACTGCAGTTGTCAACCTGTCAGAAATTAAGTATGTAAATTAATGTTCAAGTATATGAATATGAATATGATTTACAAGAGGCTCTGAGTGCTGTCGGTAAAAAAACTGATTTCTTCTCCCTCCAAGGTTAACAATTACTCACTGACCTTTACAAATCCGAGCTGTATTTTTTTCTTTTGTCCTTCTTATTATTTTTTTTTTACTGGTATGATGTTCCAGAGTTTCAGTAATGCTGAAATAATCTGAAGTAATCTGTCATGTACAGAGCATCTTGCTAATACCTTTTATATGTCATGGGTATAAGGCAAGACATTGCTAGAGATAATAGACTTATTATTTAGTTGATGGCTACGGTATCTGTGAAATTTGTTGCTTTCTTTCCTTGTAGGCTGAGTTGTAGGATAGCACTATTTATGATGGGAATGTATTTTTAATGGACCATCCATTAATTTTGTAATGTTTTACTGCTGAGAAAAACATCTGATTTCCCAGGCTTGGGAAAAATAAATAAATAAAAAAACCTCCTAGACTAATCAGGGCCTGAAAATAAAAGTAAAATATGCTGTAGAATGTATGCAGTGAGAAGTGTGGGAGAAAGAGGAAAAGCAGCAAGGTTTACGCTTCAATGCTACACTTTCTTTCTCTTCAATAGGAGAAATGCATATGTGTGGGTTTTCTCTGCTGGAGTTTGCATTGTTCATAGTATAATCACCATGTTGAACATTATGATTATTTGTACGACTGGAATTTGCATCTAGTTCTTATGTATTCCCCTGCCTATTTCTTCACAGAAGTGCTCCCATAGGAAATAAAACTCTATATTAGTAGGTCTCCATGAGATTTGATTTTAAATTCAGGAAAATTCTGAAACTCCTTCACAAGCAGATCAGAAGCTTCTCTGAACAATTAAACCGTACCAGGCATAACATTTTTCCACAAAGAGGCAGTATCGAACACGAGGTAGGGTATGGGAATTGTGGGATTCCCAGGCCCAGGGTGGAAAACTAGGCTCTCCATATGGTTTCCTTGTGGTTTCTCATGTTCTCCTATTTCAGATACCCAGCACGTTGGGATCCCTAACTTCTGTAGCTGGGACAAGAGCACTAAGAAAGAAGGGAAAGCGCACTGTAATATTATTGCATGCTAAAATGAGGTTAAGCAACTGCAACTTCTCTCACTGCCTTGTAAAACGAGCGCCCTGAGCAGAGACAAACCATCTTCAGAAGATTCTGGAATCTAGTTTGGATAATCATCAATTTCAGCTTTTTGAAAGCTTTGCAGTCCTAGTTAGTCGTGCCCCAGAGCGCATGGCTTGAGGTTTCTGTAGGTGCCTGATACATAGCAGCACATAGCAGTGTGCTGGCAATAATCTAGTGCTACTGTCTTGTGGACATTCTGGGGTCCTTCTGCCAGCATCACCTCTGAGATGTGAATCTAATTCCTTTCCCTCCAAAATGACTATGCAACACTTGGCTGCACCAGCCTCTCTCCGACCAGCCCAGGGGGAAGTGCTGGAGGAGTGGGCAGTGGGGTCATCTGCTGGTGCTGCACTGCTTACTTAAGGGTAGGAAGGTCCCCCATTCAGTTCCTTGCTCGATCACCAGTGCCGTGCTGAAGGGGGGCTTTGCTGCTTCTGAAAGAAAGAGATTTGTTGTAACAGTAATTGGCAGTAGATTTTAAATACATTCCTTACATTTCTTCTCATTTCATGTTCCTCCTTTAATGCTTGCTTTCACTGATTAGGAAGTGTAAACTTTATTTTTGAAGCAAATTCTTTTCACTTTACTACTCCAGTGGTCTCAACAACTGATTGCATGATATATGGATCCCCTGTTTCATTGTGTGTAGATGAAATTTGGGTTCCCTGTATCATTTCTGGCTGGTTTCCCATGTTCTACTTTAAATTCTGGAATGTTTCTCAACTCAAATGAAGCTGTGCCACTTTAAACTACATAGAAGTCTGACACTTTGGCAGGAGGAGCCTATGTTTGCATAATCATGAAGGGACTTGGTCATTGTCCCTGTAAAATATCATAAATTTATGGGTATGCAAGTCATGTTATTGATGGGAAGTATCAGAGAAGAATCCTTCAGGGCACAAAGGTGCATACAATTTTTCACTTAATCTTCATGATAGCAAAATGCATCTTTTTGCTAAATCTCAGTTACATGGTAAATACACCAATAAGCACTGGCAACAGTTCATGGGGGATTTTTCTTCTAACAGCCTGGAAGAATAATAGTATGTTGCTCAACAGGAGATGGTTCTAATTATAGCGTTTGCATTATACTGTTTTAATTGTCTTCTTAAATGCAGTTTTTGACATTCTGCCCAGAACTTCTCAATGATTTCTTCATTCAATGGAGGACTTTTAGGAGGACTCTTAAGGCCTTAATTTTCAACAGCGTTAAAATCCACTTTTTCTTTGCCTTGTGCTGCAGTTAATATCATTCATCTCAAGAGTAATTGTTCTGTCACCCACTTACCTGGGAAGAACAGTCTTTTTTTTTTTCTTCTTTTTTTTTCTTTCTTTTTTTTTTTTTTAATTAATCCATAAAAGGTAGAAATGGAGTAGTTCAGAGTATGAGCATCTTGTCTTGCTTGGCTTAGCTCAGGGAGGTGGAGGTGGTCGCACAGCTATTTTGCTCCTGGGATAATTAAGGATTTAACAAATAGGAAATTCACAAAATTCATTCATTTCCAGTTTTTATACTATGCATTTTTAATTATATTTTGTTGTATGCAGAAGTCATAGCAGATATTCTTTACTTCTTGTTTTACAGAAAGAGCTGCCTTAGGGTGATGCTATTTTGAGTTCTCCAGGAGAAACTATGAGCAGTAGCTATACTGATAGTTGTCTTAGCTCTGTGGCTGCTTTGTAGTTTGTGTTTTTGTTCAGAGAATTACACACTATGGGGTAAATTTTAAGTGTGGTTATAAATTGTCAGGGAAGGCTGCTGCAGCAAATAATAAGAATGAATTTTAAAGGGAACTCGGTAGTTCCAGAGCGGAAAGCAATTGTACAGAATTAGGAAGAGTCATTTAAGGTCATTCGGGAGCAAAGAACTTTTGTCAGTTCCAAATAGGTGGTTTTGTGTGGTGTTTTTTTCCTTCAGATTATATTTAGGAAGTAGGGGCAATACGTCAAAATGATTCCCATTACATTCATATCTGTCCAGAGTCACTCACTTGACCACAAGTGCCTGCTGCTGAATTATAGCATTCCAGGGGACTCTTTAGAAAACTGGACTTTATCCAGTCATACCAAATGACTAATATACTAATTAGTCTAATATACTAATATATACTAACTAATATGCTGGCTGTTAAATTTCTGTTTGTGTCTTCAAATAAAGTGTCTTCATTTTCAAAATGAAGAAATACATTGGACCCCTCTCCAGTCAAACACTTTACACAAATACTTAACTTGGAGTACTTAAGCTGTTGAAGTGAACTCAAGCAAATTATATCTTGATAAAAGTCTGTGAGTACGGGGAAATCAGTGTCCTAACACAGAAACCACTCAAGCCTTTGCTTTAATACTTTCATGAATCAAAACTCTGTTTCTGAAGAACATATAACAGATAAACCCCAACAAATGGTAATGGCCATTCTGATTAGGCAAGAACTCAGGTAACAGGTCTGTTGAAGAAGGTTGTAAGTGTTGTGGAGTTGTTCCCACTGATCATTTTTAATAATGTTTATAATGCGTCAGAGATATTTCAGATTAAAAATGTACAGTACAAATTTGTGGTAGATGTTTTTACTAATGTCTTTCTTTTAATCGCCAGTTCAGTCATTTTATTGCATGCTCTCCAGGAAAGCACATGCAGCCAATATTCATCTCCAAATGGATGTAGTCCAATGTGTTTCAATAAAAGTCTCACTTAATAGAAATATTTGGAATTCATGGAGTCATAGCATTGTTAAGAAATGTAAGTGAAAATCTTTCAGTGCACATCTTTTTTGATCACTCCAATACGCAGAATGTTTTTTCTGTTAGCTGTAAACCTCTGACTGTTTTTAAAATATTAGGTGAAGCAAAATTAGCAGGAGAATTAACCTATTATTACTGGAATCTTTCTGCAGTTCCTTTTATGCAAAGTTTATAGTAAAAAAATAATCTGTCATTGTTTGATAACTGACTGCTGCAACGACGTTCTAATATGTTTGTCTGCAGACACACATCCAGCTGTATTATTTCAGCAGTGAACAATTAACTGGTGTTTCATCACTGAAATTAATTAATTGTAGCCTAATTTGCCACTAGCAAAAACTGGCATAGATCTGTTAGATCAGCACAGTTCTGGCAGTTTATAACAACAGTGAATTTGACCCATTATCTTCTGTTATTAAAGCTTTATTCCTTTTGAAGTAGTTGTATCCTTTGTCCGTAGTTAATTATGATATTAAATTGCAGAGGAATGTTTCATTTTCTCAAACAGCCTAATCTGAGCCTTTGGTCTGACACATCAGATTAGCTGAGATTTAAACCAATGACCTCCTGGCTCTGGATAATGTCTTGTTGGTTGCTATACAAAACATCAGGGCTGTCCCTGTTCAGGTTACACTAAATCACAAGCTGATGTGAGGTGACAGGTTCTGCAGCAACTCTGAATCACGTGTTGTTTGATTTCTGCTTTTATGGGCCAAATTCCTCCCAATAAAAGGTACAAAAGGTCAACCCCTGTCCAGAAGCACTGTGCTGAGATCACAGCCATGTTCCAGCAGTGTATTTTTGTTTGGGCAAGTCAAACAGTGGAGCTATTCTAAATGAAAATATATATACAATACCAAAAAGCTGTTTATAATAACACCAACCCAAACACAATGCTTTGGTGCACATCCTATCCCTCTCTTATAAATAACAGAATAAAATGATAAGATATTAAATAGAAACACTTTTAGACTTAATTTTTTTCTCAGCCATTGAACAATCAGAAGATGCAATAAATATATTCTGAAGACAGTGCCCAGTCAGAAGTTCTAGTGTGCCAGTTTACAGCCTTAATGTGCTTAGAAGTCAGCGTCTAAGATAGCAGTTGGCACAGATCAAGTTGGGAGTCTAAATGTCATGAGTGGTAAGTGTCTAAATCTTGATCTCTCAAGTCTTTAGGCTGTTTATTTGAGCAGTTGCCCCCTGAGGTGGTCAGAAATGTCAGGAGAAAGCTGTTCAAAGAGATCTTGTACCACCGAGCTCTTGGATAGTAGTTAGCCTTGTTGAGTCTTGTCTGTCATCGTAAAGCTGCCAGAAGGGTTTTTTAACTTTCTTAGTATTCAAATAAAAATGATTTTTTAGCTTTGTAAATAATTCCAGAAAGTTTATATTTTAAAAATCACAGAATCGCAGAATTGTAGGGGCTGGAAGGGACCTCCAGAGATCATCGAGCCCAACCCCCTGCCAAAGCAGGTTCCCTACAGCAGGTCGCACAAATCAGTGTCCAGGCAGGTCTTGAACATCTCCAGAGAAGGAGACTCCAAACCTCCCTGGGCAGCCTGTTCCAGTGCTCTGTCACCTCAGTAAAGAAGTTCTTGTGCACATTTGTGCAGAACTTCCAATGCTCCAAGAACAAAAAATAGTGTACAACCATTTGTCAATGAGTCTTCCAGCAGATAGACATACATAGCTGTACCTGGAGAGAGAGGGGAGGTCTGAGAGGAGACAGAAACTGAGATGATGATCTAGAAGCAGGTGGGTAAGAAAACCAACTGTCGAATTGCCACATCTGCCTGCTTCAGTAAAACTTCGACAGTTCTAAGACTTATTAGCCAACATCTTTTAAAAAGGAAAGTCCCCTGTTTGTGGTTGCATCCACATGTATGAAGGGTTTTGATTTTCTTGGGCAGATTCAACCAAATGTCACAGAAGCTGCTGAATACTGTTCACATTGCTTTAAGTTGTATGAAAGCAAAGCAGTGGGATAAAGGAGACTGCTTACCAGCTCTGCTGACAGTAGGACTGTAGCATTAACTCCATCTATATTAGACATATGAGAATCCCATGAGAGCTTTTGCTTGAAGACCTGACTGCAACTAGCTAGCCTTAACTGCTCATGTTTTGGTGGAAAAATGCTTCATTCCACTGAAGTGACTGCAAGCAAGGTTGAACAGAGTGATCCTTGCAATATCTGAACTATGCTAAACATATTCACTTGCTATCTCCAGCAAAGCTGTGTCAGAAGACATGGCGAGTGTCTTTATTGGCGAGTCCCATTTTAGTTAAAGCAGGGAGCAGCCTATGGGCTTGAAGTTTTCATTGCAGTGCTGGCCCTGGAAATCCTGGAACTTAAGTAGTTTTAGATGCCTATATGCATGAGACTCCACTTAAAACCTTGATAAATACTGCAGAGCTACTTTCCCACTACTTGTACCTTACCATCTTCCCAGGATGCCCGCAGTGTTGACATGCTCAGTGACAGAAGTCCTTCCAGACTATCCTCAAATCCTTGGCTTCTAGACAGGAGATATGTTCTAGGTTAGTCAGAGATAAAATTGTCTTTCTCTCTATGTTTAATCTCCGATTCTGCCTAGGGGGTATCATTCAGTATTTTCAGGGTGCTCAGGTTCAAAGCCCATAAAGGCCGTATTTCCTTGGGAGTAAAGGGAGCAATTAGAGCAACAAGTTTTATTTCATTAGATGGAAGTTCACATACTTTAATATTCAAATAATAAATACAGTAATCTGTAAATTAGTTGGCTAAAATATTGATTTATTTCACACAGTCCTAGCATACCGTATCATGACAGTGGCTGACAAAACTAGCTGAAATCCTGTAGTTACCTTTTTAAATATCACAGAATTTCTTCATTACTGTGATAAAATACAGATGTGGCTTAGAATGAAATTTGCATGGTTAGCAGAAATAGAATATATAATTAGAACAAAGAGGGCTTAAATCAAATTAATCTTTATTTGACAGGAACATTTACATTTACATCACTGAGTGCAAAGTCATAGCCAAAATTGAAATTAGAAACAGATAATTATGATAAGAGAGGACACTTATGCTGACTTTTCGCGTGCATAATTGGAAAGCACACAAAATGCACTGCTTGTTGTAATTAGAATTAGTGTTAAAAATGCGCCACTTTTGATGAACGCTAGTTTGTTGCAAGAAAAAGTTGCCTAAATACTTGTCTGGTGGAAGCGCTAGTTGGTTTTGATTAGAAGATCATAAAGAGGGCAGATGATTGAATAGCTTTTCTAAAACAATAGTAAAGAAATGGACTCAGTAACCTTTTTGTGTAGTATGTTCAGACCTGGGTATGCAAAGACTTTTGACGCAGGCCTTTATTTAGTGTCTGTTAAAGACTATAACTGTTCTTTAGGAATGGCTCACCAGTCACTGAGCAAAGCATTTGCTACACCAAGATCTAGGCTTGAGATGAAAAAGCTTCGTTTTTGTCAGTTTGTAGCAGTAAATTCAAGGTGCCCAGCACTTGGAAGGACCATGCCCTTCTAATACCCATCCAGCCAACTTGTATCTTACGGCGTTTAACACAGATAAACCTGACCCTTTTCACAAGGAAGAAGCTGCTCATTTAGCTTGCTGGGAGTCCTAGAAAAGCAAATATGTTTTATTGTATTACTACAAGGAAGAACTGGCTTGAACCCACGGAGGGTATCGATATCAGGACAAATAACAACATCGAAAATTTTAATTCCTTGGTTCTCAGCTACGTCCTCATTCTGCAGATCATTCACCCTTCTATGTGTGGTTGCAAAACCGGGGAGCTAAATTCTCAGTCACTGCAAATCCACTGTGACTCAGCGTCATCAAATTGCGCTGGTTTGCCACGCAGCTGAGGATCAGAGCCTGTGCATATACACTGCTAAGGGTACATACATGTTTGTGGTGTTTGGAAACAGCAGTATAATTGTCGCCATCTGCGCAAAATCCAGATGTTTACATACGTAGATTTCAGAAATGGTGTAGCTGGAGCTTTAATGTTGTTTGCCTGCGTAATGCTTATGCTTTGGCATAAGGAAGGCTGTTTCTGTAACGTTAAGAATGATGGGAAGAGCTGGAATATGAAGTTCAGTCTTAGGGTGGATTCTCATAGACTTTGTGCAGTTCCTCTGGCTTTCACTTACAACATTTATTAATGAAACAGATCCAGAAAGTCTCTGGGAATTCAGCAACATGATAGTTCAGCATGCTGTCAGAAAGTAGCTTGTCAGATGGCTCTATTGTACTGGGATGTGATTTTTAGTAACATGTAGGATTAGGGAAGTGATTCATGTATTGTGCACTGTTGAAAAGAAGGGTAATTTGAGGTAGCAGAAAGGATTTTCAATGCCAAAACAATAATGATAATTCATCCTGTGGTAAGAAATTGTTATGACACGCTTTCTATTATTAATCTGGTTAGAGGGCCTAGGTTAAATGACTGCAGTTGATTAAAAGATATATAGATAGAAAAGCTTTATGTATTTATTACCTGCTTAAAGAAAGAGAAACTTATCTGAGAAAATTGCAACATAGAAGAACGAGTAACTGTGATTTAATGAGCTGCCTCTACATGAACATCTGGGTGTATTATTATTATTACCATGATGATCACTATTATTTTACATAAAAACAAAATACTGGCAAATATGAATGAGAAGTGACGTTTTTTTGTTAGCTGTAACAAAAATAACCAGGGTAGTTAACATAAATCTAAACCATAACAGTTCTATAGGTCCTGTGCTGCCAAAACTGCTGTAAATTAGTGCTTTGTCTCCTGAGAAGTGTCCCACTTAAATCTGGGAGTGCAAAGGAACTTGGTGCAGAGTTTGTACAACATAGTCCCTATGTGATAAATATGAGCTGCTGTAATTTTGACAAAAACTTTGCTGAGGGAAAACCTAGCAACCAGGAATTTTGCTCAGTTGATGCCATAAGATGGTTATTCAGTGAGGTCCAGCCAAGTTATACACAGTGCTTTTAGCTCACACAAAGCCTGGCTTCTGTCAGGCCACAGTGAAGCACAGCCCTGGTGTGGGCCTCCTGCATAAAACCAGAGTTTGCTCTCACATAGAAACATATTTGGCCAAAGCCTGGTAAAGGCAAGATATAGAATCATAGTGTTATAGTCATCATAGTCATCATAGTGTCAAGATATAGAATCACAGGTGTTGGAAGAGACTTCTGGAGACTGTCATGTCCAGCCCCTCTGCTACAGCAGCTTCCCTACAGCAGGTTGCACAGGAAAGCATCCGGACGGGTCTTGAATATCTCCAGGGAAGGAGTCTTCACCACCTCCCTTGGCAGCCTGTTCCCATGCTCCATCACACTTGCAGTAGTTATTTCACTTATTGCTATGGAACTTCCTGTGTTCCAGTTTTTGCCTGTTGCCCCTTGTCCTATTTCTATTGTTACAGAAATGACAGGAGTTTAATAATAAGGCTTAGAGCAATTCTGAAGCATGGAGTGTAGAATAGAACAGTATCTACAGTGACATTCTCCTGATAAAAGTCATCTTGTGATCTGCTAAAATACAAGCCTTAGTTACAGAGATATCTGAAATATATATATTCTTATGGTAGCAAAAGAGTTCATTGGTCAGAATGGTCTATTAAGTACTACTTTTCGTTAAAGCAGAACTCTTAAGTTTGTAGGCTCTTTAAATTAACCTTGCTAGGAACCCATATTATAAGGTGTTCTGTAAGGGATTGAATACGACAAATTTAAATGAAACGTTGCTACAATAAACACAAATGTTAAACCAAAGCACCTTTCTCTTTATTCCTGTACTCCTCAGCATTGCACTGCACAGTAAGTTATTGTGAACATATTTCTTATTAGTCAGAAAACGAGACAAATACCAGCTAGCTTAATTTAATACCCAATGAATATCCCTTAAGGAAAAATTATATGAATCTTTGTTACAGTATTTCACAAATCAAATTAGCAACTCAACATTAATAGATTTTGATTGACACATCTGATTTTCACCATGTCTCTGTGGACTTTAGCTCTTCCTCATTAAGTGAATTATAAAATTCCACCTCTTGATTAGAAGCGTCTTTTCTGTCTTTTTTCAATGAAACTGAGGGCAGATCTTTAGCTGACATAAACCAGCCCAACTCCATTGAAGCCAGTGCAGATAATCCTGTTTACATCTGCCTCAACAATACAGCATTCAGTAGAATTTTACAGGATGGGGATTCCCAGTAGCACAAGCTAATTTCTTGGGATTAAAATGTGTAATTTACAAGTGGAATTATGGCAAACCAGAGGTGTTTTGTTATAGAATCATAGAATCACCAAGGTTGGAAACAACCTCTAAGATCATGCAGTCCAACCATCCACTTACCACCAGTATTTCCCACTAAACCACATCCCTCAGCACAACATCTAAATGGTTCTTGTACACCTCCAGGGATGGTGACTCCACCACCTCACTAAGCAACCCTTCTCCCACTGCTCCAGCTGGTTGTCACTGCTCGGTCTCAAGTTGGAGACACCAGTATCTGGCACAAAATTGGTGTTCTGCACCAGCAAAGAGACAGCAACCCTTTCAAAGGAATTCATCCAACAGAAGACTAGCGTGCTCTCAGAAAATACAAGGGATTTTCACTGTAAGACTTATCCAACAAGTTCAGAGAGGAGAAGGGCAGCATTTTGGTGGAGCATGACAAGGAACCACACTTCACTCAGCACTCAGAGCACTTACCTGTGGTGTGAATGGCAAATTTTCATGCTCCTGCTCTGCTGAACTCAGCTCAGAGGCTTGAACCTCAAGCTGTCACATAGCTTGTCAGTACTGTAAGCACCATGGTGGCCTTGGTTATTTTGCTGTAGATCTGTCTTTGCTGAGTGTGTTGGAATTGCTCTTCTTGGTGCAAGATAATTAAATATCAACAGGAGCTGGAATTTTCAGATCAGTTGCATGAAATATAGGAGACTGTTCTAGCATCACTGACTATTCTGGTGTGAGTGTGAAGAAGAAACTATCTTGGTTTTGTCCTGTGAAAATATTTAATTCCTAACTTCTCTAGAAAGACACTTCAAAACTACCTTGACAAAGGAAGAAAGCCAGAAGAATTAATGGCAATCATGGTTCCTTTCACAAAGTGAATCTTGTTTAGATACTGCCTACCGGTTTGTGGAACTGAGGCCTGAAACCAGTGAATCTTCTAAAGAGAAAAGATGACATAGGTAGGAAGAGAATCAATACCTAATTTCTTGCCTGGAATTGCTTAAGAAAAAGAAGGAGCACAGAGAATAGTATTGCTATCATAATAACCATAGTAAGTGTGCTTTTCTTCAAAAACCATTTATGCAGATACAGTTACACACAAGAAGCGAAACACTGGATCCTGGATTTGCTAAGCTTTCACTTATTGCGTTTCTGTGCTACACAAATTGTGCTCCCTTAAAGAAAATTATTTTTTTCTTTTGATTTAGTTAGTGTTTGGCCAACATTCTTTCCTCTGTGGTGAGGTGACTTACTCCCTCTGGAATAATGTCTTATATGATACCTGATGGGTCTTACAAATTAAGATAGGTAAGTGGGCAATTTATCTCCACAGATATCTCCAGAGAATCATTTTCCTTTACTGACCAATACTTTAAATTTCTCCTGCACTGGGTGGGAGGCTTCTCAATTTCTTTTGCTGTGAGCAACGTACCGCTTAACCCAAAACAAATATATCTGATAGATGGGACTAATTCTCCAAAAAAGGAGCTGTGTCTCACACCTGCTGCAGGTTCATGGCCACCCTTCCTTGACAGAACTGGTGTGAATTCAGATTCAACAAAGAGACTGGAACATCTCTGCACCTCTTTTAATGACTGTTATTTTTAGAACAGGTAAAAGCCAGCTATGCAGCACAAAGGATACAAAGGAGTATGGAGTAGGTGAGATAAGAATAAAAATATAATAACTCTGAAGGATGCTGAGAGTTTCTTGTGTGTGTCACCTGCAAAGCTTCCTGATCCAGAGTGAAAGCACTCATATATACATCCGTAATTCACAAATTATATGTTCTTTCCCTGATGCATAGCTGGTTTTGAATAATGTAAATACATTTAGAAATAAGAGATTTTTGCCCCAATTCTCTACCTAGAATTTTACACCATTATCTCTGGTGACTTTGCATGAGCTTCACAGGATTTATTTCTGTGTTGCTTAGATCGCAGTCCATTTCTGTGCCCTCTTCAAGAGTGAGACCCTTCACAGTGTCATCCGGCCTCTCTCTGTCAGAGCAAATGGAATTAGGATCATTGACCCAGCAGCTCTATTCATCAGAAATACAGCTCCTTCACAAACTAATATTCTTCTGTCTTCAGGACTATCATGAAGCTGTTTGCAGCATTTCCATCTCTGTTCTGTACAACTGTAGCTATGCAAAATTTCTGTTTAAAAGTTTGCAAGTTTCATTACTTGCAGTTCTACTGGGATTGTCTGGTGGCTTCCATTTAATTACTTCTGAAAAGACTTCTGATGTAAATGACAGCAGAATCAAGCCCATTGTAACCCACCCAAAGGGAACACTGCATTCTGGGACATCTTGGTAGCACCTACATATATTAGTGTGCAACTAGACAACAAACAAGACTTTAGGACATACGCAAGATGCTTGTTATTTTTCATCAACAGCTGAGCCAGATCTTGAATTTAATCAGTAAATCCAATGCAGATTTACCCTACTTAAGGTAGGGTACATTCTGTATGATGACAGAAAGACACTGTGTAATGGCACAGCAGAGGTATTATGCTCTTTACAGCTTTTTTTTTTCTTTTTCTTTTTTTGCATATTTTCTTATCTTTTTTGCTATTCCACCACTCATACCTAGTATGTTCTGCATTAATCTGGCCTTTGTGTGTGTGGCATGTGCATGGAAGGTAAAAAGACAGTCACGTTGCAGGTACAAAAAGGATAGATTTCCTGTTTGTTGGAAAAAGACACCTGCAGAATTCATGCTAGATTGGCCATTGCCATGAGCCTATTGGCCCTACAGATGTGTTTTTTGACCCATAATAGGTTACAGCTTGATTTAATAGGTCACATTTCACTGCCTTTATGGACACCTTTACATCTTCTTTTCAAGGCAATTATCTTTACACACATCTGATGTAGCAACATAATTGTCTCCCGCTTTTGTATGGCGATAGGTTAATGAGCCAAACTGATAATTTTTTTAAAGAGAATAAATCACTTGTGTATTGTTTTTGAAATGATAGTGAGGATATATGTTCCATGGACTGCTTGTGCTTCAGAGAGAATGTTTTGCAGAGAGGCAGCCTCTGTCTGGGGCTTTATGCAGCACGGTGCACAGAGACATCCTGACCAGCACTCATATCTCCAACGGACCAGATCCTGTAGTGGCCAATCTGCTGGAAGCTAATCTGTAGTAAATAAAAGCATGGCAGTATGTATCCAGCAGGGTTCTGGCCTATAGAGTGGATGGGAAAAAATGCTAAAAGTTTAGGAATTTGGTTTTTTAAACAAAATCACAATACTCCTGAAGAAAATAGCATGTCTCTTTTATTCCAAAGCCAACATTTTTCCCCAGAATACACACTAATGTGAAGTGAGTCATCTTTCAGTTCCCTGTATAGCAAAGTGTACTTAGGTAGCAGCTCACCATTTTTGATTTGGTTTGTTTTCATACAACTAGAAAGGATTCTTTGATTAATAGTGGTCACCCTGCATTGATTCTAGCTATTTTAAAAATCTGTGTGAACAGTGGAAGAATTAGAGTAGGAAAAGACAAGTTTGCAGGTGCCTTTAGCTCTTTCCAGGATCTTAATAGGCACTGCACAGTGTGATTGCACTTTTTTTTACTATTTTTTTTTCCTATGTTCTTAAAAGAATCAAGGAAATCCTATTTGTTTTTATGAGAGGAGGAAACAATGTATTTATAGAGAGAGAAAAAAAAAAAGCAAACATGCTTTCATATGAAATCTTACCTTCCTATTTTTTGAGAATGGGCTAGGCTCCCAAACACTGGGGGATGTCTGCCTATGTTAAATTTTAACCTTCAAAATTTCCCTGTGGAGTTTGATTTGTATATTACTGCTCTTCCTCTCCGGCTTAAGGCTCAGTCCTGTGTCAGCCTTAGGCCATGACTTGTGCAGGTTCAGTCCATGTGGCTTTTCTGCAAAATTATTTGTGCTTATTAGAAGAGTCCCTCTAGAGATTTCTGCCTCTGAGAATATTTTGAGTTCTGATTTTTCACCAAGGCGCTAAAGAAATGGAATTTGAGTCTAGGAACATGGTTTTGCAACTTTTACTCACATGAATAGGCCTATTAACTTTAGACTACCTGTGTGAACTCATGTGAGTAAGCAGCCTGCTGAGGGCCCTAATTAGTTAATGTGTGAGTGCACAGAATACGCTCCAGATGCCCATTCTTGTTACTATGCAGAACACGTTTCTCTGTTTTTGTAAAGATGTGACTTCCACTTTGCTGTCCCTGATTTCCTTTATTATCAATTAATGAATATCTGATAAGTGAATTGTACAGTATCAGAGCTTATAGAATCATAGAATCATAGAATCACCAAGGTTGGAAAAGACCTAAGAGATCATCCAGTCCAACCGTTACAAAACGGTTCCAAACGTATCTAGTCTTTGGATCATTTTATGTCAGAAGGAAGATGGAAGAGACATAAACTTCTAGACCTACCCAGCAGAGGATGTGTGCATAAAGTGGGGCTGCAAACAGGTTTCCTGGCACTATGTAGTATCTTAATAGCCCAAGAATTTTGGGGTTTCCTGAGGATGAAAATGAATGGAGTTCATTTTATACCTCTCCCAGTGCTGATCGGAGTGCAGCTGAAAATGTGGGCACCCGTGTGTTCAATCTGCTAAACAGCTCCTTCTTAAACCACACTTACAATGGAACCACTGAATTTTCACTAACTCATCTTAGGAAAGGAGCTTTTGCAATTGGAAGAGCTTCAGTGTGTCTTCTTGTCCACCCAGCTAATCTCAGTTGAATTTGGCAGGGATCGGGCACTGTCTTAAAGACTTGTGAAAGCAAGCAGTCAGCTGAGATAACATCTGGTAGTGCCCTGGTTGGAGAAAGGGACACAGTATGAGCCCATCTCATTAGATGTTAGAGGAGCCAGTCACAGAAGAGGGGACAGACAGATGGGCACTCACAGAGCTTTCGTACCTTGGTATTTGAAAAGTGGTACTTGGAAATTAATCTCTAGAAGAAGTGTCTGAATGCAAATCCAAGCACTTCCTGCAGTCCTCCCCCATCCCTTGCTTTGTAGTGAAACACAGCTCCCTGAACGCAGAGAGGTCCAACAACTTTGGGTACAAGAACAGACCTGCTGAGTTCAAAGGAGCTGGGCATACCTATAAAGTGTTTGCAGGATTGGGATCCTAGCTGTTGCATGGAATTTGACCTGGCTTTCTGCTCCCCTGTAGAATCTGACCTACTGTTTTCCAACATCACCTCAATCTGTGCACTTTAATATGGCTGTGATGTTATCCTGAAAGGCAA
This sequence comes from Tetrao urogallus, assembly GCF_951394365.1. NCBI lineage: Eukaryota > Metazoa > Chordata > Aves > Galliformes > Phasianidae > Tetrao > Tetrao urogallus. The sequence continues at coordinate 1,002,889 of NC_136826.1, forward strand.
CTGGGAATTAAGTATTTCATTATTTCATGACTTTCATATATTCATATTTAGACTGAGCAGTGCTAAAAAGAATTTTTTATTTCATTATGCAATTTTTAGTGAGCTTATTATCAGTAATATGTTTAGCATAAAATTTATTAGTGACATGCCCTTTAATTTAGCCTGTCTAATTGGTGCTAATTTAGTTAGATTGCATTAAATTACACTCTTTTATGTAGCTATGTGTGGGTCAAGAAATCCATTCCAACAGGTTAGGTAATTATTCATGCAACTGAACAGTAAAAATGGTATAAAGGTAGATGAAAAATTCAATCAAGTTCCAAAATAGTAGTTTTCCTGGATATGATTATCAAAGAAACGGGGTTTCTGTTATAAATGCTCTTCCTTTGAAGACTTACGGGGTTCATCTTCCATCTAAACTCACATTCAGGGTCTCAACAACAAAGACAAAAGATGTGAATTAAGATCATTACTCTTACGTGAGGGGGAATTATTAAGAATGATCTTTATTTCAGCCTTCATTCCTTCTTTATCATTCTCAACACAAAGATAACGGTGAAAAATACGTTGTCCCTTCTTTTATCTGAGTTTCTGCTTTCTGCTCCATTAGAATTACTTCAGTCAGATGGTTGGAGTGGAAAGTAATTGATTTGATCTCAGCGGTGTACAAAGAAGCAATCTGAGCCTGGCAAAACAAAACAAAAAATCTGACCTGTAAGAGCCATCGATCTGAAACAGTACGAGCAGAGGGCCGCAAGGCAGGGCTCCCAGGCACAGGTCTGCAGCTGGTGTAAATTGTCGTGGCTCTTCATCAGCAGTTTGAAATCTCTGGCAGTTTTGCCAGTGGTGTCAGACCTGGGATGTGGTTCCCAATTTGCTAGGAAAACTCCTGGTCCTCTGTGGTCCCAGAGTGCATTGGCACCTCAGCACTGAGTGCCAGCGAGTTCTGTGCTCCCCTGCCCCTGGAAGCTCCGTCTGTCCTGACTTGCTTGCTGCAAATCCAGATGAGTGCTCAGCAAACATCATCAGTACTTGGAGATGTTTTGATGCATGGTTTCTGTGCATCAGGACACCCCTTCACTTTTCCATGCTGTCTGTAGCATGGATAGGAAAAAAAAAAATACATTGAGGCTTTCTCTCGATGAATATGAGTGTCAGACTTAGTGTGTAGATGGCATGCTTTCAAAGCCATGGCAAATCAATAAACAACCATACTGAGGATGAACTTCTTGAATATATATTCACTGCTTGTGCTGTTTTCACATGTACATGTCACTCCAAAGATAACCTGAAACCTTTAAATATGGTGATAACCTTAGATTAGCCACATCCTCACAGAGTACCTGCACAAGGTGCCAGGTAAAAAGGAGCAATCAGTAGAAGCTCGGGCACAGAAAACCTCTAAGAAGGAAGAACAGAGTTATCAAGTGGTTTTTCACCATTACCAACATGCATGTCACCACTGCAGCTCAGTTGCATGTTACTGGAATTTCGCAGTAACCAGCAGCACAGATGCAGATGTACAGCCATTATTCATTCAGCTACTGGCCTGTCCTATACTTATGTGATTCCAATTTTCCCCAGCAGCACCAGTGACAAAATTGTCTTGGAGGAGCAGTACTTAGCATACAGTACATAGCAATTTTCTCTTCCAACTAAGTGCTAATCTATGGGGAATCTTTTAAGTAAAAAAGGACCTGGTTTACCAAATATCAAGCTAAAGTTCCTAACACAGCCAACTGAGCGTTGAGAAGAAAGCTAAATATCTGCTAGGTCTGATCCAGAAAACTTTTTAATTCCTGGGAAAAGGCTCCCAAGGAACTGCTAGTGGAATTGTAGTGGAGTTAAGAAGGCTCAGGAAGAGCCCCTTTTGGGGAGCAGTTCTCTGAACTAAGTTGATACCTGTTTGACTTTCAGAAGGATATGAGATAAACCTTACCAAACAACCAGCAGTGAAACTGCAGAAAAGAGCAGCAGCAGCTCGATTGCAAACATCACAGTGTAATCTGTTTTGGGTAAATATGAAAATGAATAAGTGGGAATCTTCCTCTAATAGGAAAATACATCAGTGATCCTGTAATTAGAAACAACATTATTGATCTGTGATAAAGTATTTATTTCACTGTGAGTGCAACAGTTGTTTCTTCTTGGGAGCTGTACCCAGAAGCAGAATGTCTGGACTGGAAAGACAAAGCCCGAGACAAATTTCTTTATCTGTGTTTAGCAGCTCCATTGGTGATGCTTAGTGGGACCTGGTAATGACAGGCTGGGTAAGCATGCCAGGCCAGCTGGGTCACGGCACACGTGTGAGCCAGTGCCTGGGAGTAGCTACCTGGGTCTTAAGGAAGCTGCAACTCATCAGTACGTAAGGTTAGCCTGAGCAGCAGAGCAGAAGTGCAGTACAGCTGCACTAGAAATTAGTCTGCTCTGGGACTGCAGTGTGAGCAGTGAAAATAGACAATCTATCCCAGACATGAAATGTAGTATTCTGGATGGGTTTTCAGAGCAGCAAGGAGAAGAGTGGATTTTTTTAAAAAATGAGTTTTTATATTAACTTACAAATTAGAACAATAAACACTCAACACACACTGGTGCTGAGCATCCTTCCAGCTATTTATATGTTTCCAAATTGAACACATGGTTCCGTCCACTCTTGCACTCTGTCATCAGGAGAAAATAATCAACTCCAGCAGTAAAGCCAAGTTTGCAGCCAGGTTGATGGGGCAGACTGCAGGCAACTTGCAGCATCCTGCTGCATAACTTCCTAGGATGCAGCTGAGAGGAGGGAGAAAGGATCTCTGCCTGCAGTATGGTAACCCTCCCTCCCTTATTCCTGCTCACTTCAAATTACCTAGAAACACCACCAGGATGTTACATGTTAATTAACTGTATTATAAAACAATGCAGGATAATTTTGAGATCTAATGCTGAAGTGAAATTTGCCCTGCAGTTTTCCCCACGTCTTCCCCCTGCCTGAGGGCCAGTGAATGGGCCAGACACAGCTCAGGAGAAGTGGTGATAGCCCTGCTATCTGAGGGCTGGTGCTGGTGCTGCACTGCCTGCACCTTACTGCATAAACAAGGACACAACGTGGGGCTTTGCTTTGGATGCTTCTGTTGCAGACATCTAAGCCATCAGTAGTGTCCTTCCTTGCTCTCGGCATTTGGTTTCTTATTTTCAATTCTAACCTCTCGTGAGGAAATCTCTGTGGCTTGCTGTGTGCATGTGAGGATGATGCTAGTGTAAAGAACCGTGAAGCAGCTTCATGCTCCTGGTGCAATGTGTCCTCCTGGCTGCACAGTGCCAGCTGCAGAGTGCCATCACCAGACTCCAGCAGGAAGCCTGCTGCAGGGCAGGAAGCTGACCACAGGTCTTCCAAGAAATCCACAACAAATGCCACCACCATTTCAGCACTAGGACAGGTTTAGGACTAAGGGGCAAGCTGTCCTAAATTGGTTGCCGTTGCTTGCAGGTAGCCAGCACCAATTGCGGTGCTTGCACATTGTCTTGAGGGCTGCTAGGTGGGGCACTGCTGGGGGATGTGAGCCAGTACTTCGTATGATAATATTTAGAAAGAGATGAGAAGAACCTGCTTTTCATCTAGTTCCATTCTTCCCTGCCAGCCTGTGCTTTCTTTCAGCTCAGGACACTGAAATCTTCTATTCTGTTGTAAAAAGAAGTCACTCTATGAGCAGAGGAGCTAATGAATCCTTCCTTGTAATGTCTCTTTCTCATGTGGATCCTCTGATATCCTACAAAGGATGAGCATTATTAGCTTTCCCTGTAATGGGACGGCAGTGGGACCCCACTCTTATCCCCCACTGCCTTCTTTTCAAACTCTGAAGAGTTTCCTTATCTTTTGACCTTGATGCTGGACAGCAGGGGTGAGTTAAACACCCTTTTGTATGAGAATGCAAACACATTATTTTAGACTTCTACAACTGCCGGCTGTCGATGTTTCATTTCTGTCAGGAACTGGGCTAAAAATAAGACAAATAAACCCCCTGAAATTAAAAAGATGCATCAGTGTTTAATTGACTTCATAAAATAAACTGGAGAAGCGTCTAAAAATTGAAAATAAGAGTTATACTGGCTAAGCTACAGTCCATTCACTTGCAGCAACAGGGATTGATAGTTTATTAGAAGATGAGATGCTGTTCCCAAACTCCATGTTCTGTCTGTAAACATAAACACAGACAGCCCCATAACGTGGCTTCTGGCTTCTCTTTTTCAGTCCGTGAATCAGCTCTTTTCCTTTTGTTAGAATTGGTGGAGCAGGAAAGGAATGTTTTATCCATGTGACTAACAGGAGGGAGGCACGGGAAGCTGCGTGGGTTGAAGTCAGTGCTGGATTCAAGTATCAGATTTTCTGTCAGTTTATGTCACAACACAACCACACCTTTAAATTCAGCTGCTTGGGTAACACCCGAAAGCTGTCATTGCACTAATGCAATATCAATAGTACATCAATTGCTGTAAATCACAAAACTGTAGATAGGGTGTAGTTGTCATGTTCTTTGTGGTTAGAAGATGTAGAATCTCTAATCGCTACCAGAAGAGAGGCTGTCATCAATAAAGGGAATCTAGAGCTAAGAGCAGTATTGATTGCGCCAAGGAATTTACAAATTCTGTTTCTCCATTTTTCCACACTTTGTGCAGCCTTTCAAGACCCACCAGCAGCTTCACCTCTCCCTGGGGCAACAAATCCATAACAGGTTAACATTTGCCTTGCTCAGGTTCTCTAGACAAAGGGTCTTTGGGAGAGGATGCTCTTTTAGCAGTTTCTGGTAGAAGCATGCTATGTGGTAGCTCAAATGGTACCCTGTATTTCCTTCTTGGAGCAGCAATGGCCATTCCTGGGCACAAAATTGTATGACAGTAATGGGGGTCTCACTCCCGCATCTGTGATGGAGCCAGAACATCTCTACTGTGGCTTTAAGGATCTTCTGGAACTTGTTTGCAAATGGCGTGACTTCTCTACCTGTACCTTTCTCCAAGAAAATGCCAGTGCTTATCATCTGCATTCATCATGTTAAAAAATAATAATAATAATTGATGGCCAGTATTAATAAATTATTTGCAGTCAAAATGCGGAACTGTAGGCAAAAATGAATATTAAATGTCTGTGTATAATAGTGGAAGGGCTAGACTACCAGGCCCACTGGTTGTTTTTCCTGCGTTTGGTTGTTTGTTTGTTTTTCCCTCAAGAATCTCCATGGATCAACATGCAGAGAATTTATGTGATTTTTATTAATATGTAGCATATGGCTTGAAAGCTTTGCTGCGTTTTGAGCTTTCACCTAAAATCACATAGTTCTTTGTATTTGTTTGCCTGCTTATAGGTTTGTATATGTACACATTCTCTGTATGTGCACATGTTTAAACTAATATTCTTTGTATATTAATACTATGCCTTTATGCTTCAGTTTCTCTGGTTTTCACCACCCTCTTCTTTGTGCTTGGGTGGGCATATTTTGAAATTTCCCCAGGACCGGTTCTTCAAACCGTCACGTTTCTCATCACATCTGAAGGATTTTGTGCCTCGCATGGTAATTAGGTCCTCTTTGTTTCATCTGCTGAGCTGCTCTCTGCTACTTCCCGAGGCATGCTTGAGACTGGGAGTAAGCAGCTTCTTCATGTTATCTTGCCTTTTTTTTTTTTTTTTTTTTTCCTAATGCTGATTTACACCCTGTTTAGACCTTGTGCAATTACATTTATCCTTGCTACCTACTGGGAGTAATGCCATTTATTAGAATAATTTATTATTGCATTGTGTGGCTGATGGGTGTGTATGGAAATCACCTGTGTATTTACAAATACATGTGGCATTATACACAAAAATACACAGATAGCCATCTATCCAACTAAGACTTGAAAATGCCAATGGCTTTGCTTAGAGTGCAACTTGCTGCCAAGCTTTGTAGACTTTAAGCTGTGATGGCTTGAAGAGAGCTTGGGTTGCTGTTTCTCTTCGGCCCGGAGTTGCACCCAGCTCCACTTGGATTGGTTCTGAGCCTCCCTTCCAGCTGTTGAGTTACAGTGGAGAATCAAGCCCTAAGTTTTTCACCTTTGTTGTTTGGAAGGAAACTTTCCAAACTAGCACAAGCTATCTATCTCCTGCAGCCAAGCATGTCAGAATCCCTGCAGGTAGGGCAGGGCAGCAGCAGGCACAGCTTTACCCCAATGCACTGAGAACATCCCGAGCTGATACATGCTGGGTGCTGACCTGGGGGTGCACGCACATGTATGTAAATGTATGTGTATGAAAGTGCACAGACATCAGATAAGGAGAGTTGGAAATGCTGATGCTGGAAAGTAAATTCTTGTTTGCACATAGAATGCCTACCAGTGGTGTGTCTGTATTTTTTTCCTATTGTAATTAATATTGCTGTGATTAGTCAGATTACAATGATTGCAAATCCCTGTAAGTGGTATCCAGATGGAGGTTTACAAGGAGGTTTCCTTGTTGTGTGTTCTGCAAACACAGAGTCTCTAAATAACGTCTCTAAAATAATATTACGAAACATCAGGTAAAATCCTATCTCCTGAAGGGCTGATGACATCATATGTGTATGGCTGTGTGTTATCTTGCCCTGACACATAGAATTAAGACTTGGGCTATCCTCGCCTAGGAAGACATCATTCTGCCAGTGTTTTCTCTCTCCTGACCATTTCAGATACAGCAGCTTTTTCCTTTCAGCCCATTGAAGTGTAGCTGTTCCCCAGACAATTCAATGGGAAACTGGGCAGTTTGCTAACTTCTGAGAGTCTCTTCATTTCATTCTGTTGAACTCACCAGTTGCACACAAACAGACATTTGTGTCCGAAAATCCAACCCCTTAACTCTGCAACGGGGCTGTGATTTTAATGAACCAAGAGATACGTGGAAAGGAAACCGGATTTTTGATAGCCTGTTGCAAAAGCTGTGAGCATCTATAATTCAGCCATACAGCTAAGCAACTTGAGGCATACCAGCTTTGCAGTGGAAGTTCAAATTTATCAGCTCTGTCGCTTCTGCTAACATATTTTTTTTAATTTATTCATTTTTTTAAATTCTGGAAATGATTAAAATCACAAGCAGGAATTTAAATGTTTTCATGATTTTTTTTTTTTTTTTAAACAAATTCTCTTGTTCCCTTCTAAACCTCCTACCATTGTTTTATTTTGTCGTCTTAATGAAAGTGTCTTCCAGATTGGAATCTGTAGGAGAGATATCCTATCTCTCCTATCTATCTATCATTTTTGTCACGGTGAAGTTTTTAAAATCTACACAAAATTAACAGTTTCTATCTTTCAGCTCTCTGAAATTTTTTTAAGTGTTGTTTTAAGTCCGAATCAAAGCATTTTCCCTTCCTCTCTCAAATTCAAAACTGTCATTAGACAGCAAATTACTTATTGTCTAGCTTGACAAGAGTGGTTGGCTCTCAGTCCTGCATGCAGATCCCCAAGCCACTGTCTCATGACAAATTTATCGCCCATCTGTTTCCATTTCTGCACTGCGAGTTCAGTCTGGCTCATGAGCAGAAGTGCACAATTGTGGATATTCTGATTCATATTTATTTATCCTAACTTTCAGTCCTTAAATGAGACACCCCAATTAAGTAGAGTGGTGACCCTGGCCACTCTGTGTAGCCAGTGCAGAAGTGGGTTCATTCAGAAGGTGATCTGAGTGTGGAAGGTCTCAATTAAAAGCCTGAAGAATAACTTTTCTACGATCAAGCTCCTGTATGCTTTAAGCAGTTCCTCTAAAAGAAGCCTCGTTGGCTTATAGAGACATGCTGTTAATGGGCTCATTGCCTTGTTAGATCAGCCAGCAACTGATGCTGGGATGTCCTTGGGGCTTATGTAAAAGGCAGCCTTGTATTTCTGGGGACATCACTGCATTTCAAGGGTGTGATGTGAGACGTGAGACTGCAAAGCCATCCCCAAGCTGCATTTATTGCCCTGAAATGCTCATTGTGTCAGACCTTAGTTCAGTTATAAAATAGAAATAATAGAAAAAAAGGTCAAACCATTTATTGAAGACTGACATTTACAGCAGTCAGGAATCTCCAGTTGTATACAGCTTTCTCTTTATATATCACTCTTATAGCACACCATCCTGCTGAGGATCTCCAGACCGCTGTTTTCCAGCTGTGACAAGTAGGATAGATGGCTAGTTAGGAATTGCTTCTTCTATGTATACAGATGCACAAATGAAGAAACCCAGTAGTTAATTAGCTTGCCCAAAGTTGCAGTGCACCTCTACAGCAAAGTGAGATTATAGATTCCCAAATTCCTCTATCTTTGCGGTTACAAAATTCTCTTACTTCGTACTTCATTCAATTTAGTCACAATGTTTATCATAAAATTTGTGATAAAATCGCTTGACTCCCTGTTTCCAGTGAAAGCTGAATGTTGAAGGTCTTGTGTCCTTGATCCCAATGTAGGCAATGGGAGTTTTGCATTGGATCGGCAGCAACATAAGTGGATCGAGGAGTGCAGCAAGCTGTGGATCAAAGGTAATAGCCCAGACAGGAATCTAAAGAGTGATTGTTTGCCCATCCTCTATCCATACTTGGATGCAAACAGATCTACCTCAGAAGGCTGTGTATGCAATGGTGCTAGTGCAGTCCACATCTGGAGATTTTCTTTGCCATTCAGATGTACACAGGAAGAAAAGGAAAGAAAAGTATGTGTGTGCTCAGTTACATGAATGCAACCATGTGTGCACATGGGCAGAGGCTGGTAACATACCTCAGAGGTGGCAGCATTGGCAACAGCAATGTGATTAAAGGTACTGAAGCACAGAGTGCCGAACACCCTCTCCAAAGGTACAGAAGGCTGTCAAATGTCACTGTCAGTGTCCTTTAGGTGTCGTGCAATTCTGGTATTTGTCTCAGATGCCCTTCTGTGAGATTTGCATTGCCTCAGAGTCAGTCTGTGCTCTCCTTGCCTGACCAGACTGACTTGGAGAGCTAAGCCTTGAGATCCCAGAACCTCAAGGAGATCCCTCAGGCAGCCAGCTAATGTGATCTTCTGGGCAAAACCTGCAGCAGGGCATGGCTGCAGAACAGCTCAGGTTCCATTGGCATTGAGGAGAATTGTCATCGTTGTTCCCCCAGGTCAGGCTGCATCTTTGTTTCATACTGCTGTTTTCTTCCCACTGCTCATACACTGCTCCAGCATTATTTCTCAGTGCTCTGAATTAAGATGTTAATATCCGGGTGTCAGGGATTTAAGGAACGTTGTGCACATATAGATAGAGTATAATTTTAGAACAGGTACAACAGTGGTCCTGCAAATGTTGATTAAAAAAACATAATAATAAACCTCGCTTAAAAGATATTGGATCTCTTGCTTCCTCTTCCTCCATTCTGTTCCCCAAAAGGAAACTTTTTAACATCTGGAAAAGTACCCCAGAATTGCTAGTCAGCCCCAACTGTGAAAATGAAGAAAAAAACATTTATGTTTTAATGAAACATGTCCTCTAAGTTAACTTAAATGCATGTTTACATAGCCTTTGAGATTAGTCTAAGAATAATAAACTGTTATTTATAGGAAACTTCCTGGCCAAAGACCTCTGAGCAGCTCGAGAATACCAGAACAGAGGATTTATAGCCCACTGACTACTTAAAATGGTGATGTTATTTTCAGATTCAAAAGTCTTTTTTTCCTTTATGACAACCTGTTCGTGAAGAGGAAAAGCTGCCTGCTGGTGCTTTCAGATTCTGGAGTTACTCTCGATAGTTTTATATGTGTAGGTCAGTTGATGTAGCTTGGGTTGGGAGCTTTTACAGATCCATGTTATGTCTTCTGTGCAGATTTGTTTTTCTGCTTTTGGCATCAGTCAGAATAAATGGAGGAGTGGGAATAGCCCTGGCTGCTGAAGGGGATTTCCCTGAGGTGTCCCCAGCCTCCTAATGGATTAGTGTCTTTTCTAGTCTGTTTCTGATGGGATCCGGCAGCAGGTTAACGTCCTTAGGTAAAGAAAGGCTTCCTGAAGTGAGCAGCAGTCACGGCAAGTAAATTAATGGAAGCTGGCATCTGCTGATCTCTTTGACAATAAGGAATATTTTTGCCAACATTTAGAAACCATTGGAAATGGTCTCCATTGGAAACCAGATTTCGACTTTCTGCCCTGGGCTGCCAAAAGTATTTCAGCATAAAATGCTAAAGTAAGTTGAACTTTGAATTATAATTTCAATGACTGTCTAGTGAAATGGATTAATGCTCTGGCACTGCACCTTTGAGGCTTTGGCTCGAATCTTGTAGGATAAAAATCTGTCTGCTCTGACAGTTGAAAAGGTCAGAAGTGAAATAATGTCAGGTGGTCTGAGCCCAATTCAATGTCTCGATTAAGAAGTGAATGTAAAAGCTGTTGATGCGGGATATCGTAATGGATCTTTTACAGAAATATAAATCATTTTTGTTTACATTTTATCAGCAAAATTAGATGCAGACTGCTGCATTCTTGGGAGGTGGAACTTGGGTCAGACTTCAGAAACTCTGGATTTCAAAGAGAAAAAAATAGGGTTTACTATATATTGTATCTTAAGCTCTAAAGCTTGTATCCATCATGAAACTGATTCTCTGATATTTGACCACGTCAAGCGTAGTTTTGGCTCAAATATTCTTTAAAGTTTAATTTGGGAATTTTTAATAGCTGAGAGTATATGGAAAGAACGTGATTTTGCCATTGTTCAGGCAAGGAAAGGGGCCTTGAACATTCATTTTTAGAAACTGCTGTGATTCAGTTCCTAAATTTATTAGATGGGATTGTAGCTTAAAAAAAAAACAAAAACACACACACACACACAAAATAAAACAAAAAAAATCCCCACAACGTATTTGCATAATGCATTTTGCTTCTTATTTTGATACACATATATATAATTTTGTATGATAATATGTAAACATAAATTATTTTCCCAGACATCCCTTAGGAAAGGTCACGATGGCAAATATTTCTAGCAAAGAGAACAGCATTTTCTGTAGGGAAAAAGAGAGAAAGAAAGGATTTGTGGCAGTGTGCCTCAGAGGAGGGAATGATAGCTAGCAGAAATGCACAGCGCCTTCTCTGGCTTTGCCTTGTCCCTGTTCCACCTCTCACAAGCTCTCCTCGTGTGTCAGGAGGTCTTGGCAACGCTTGTTGGAATTAGGCATATTTTGTTTGCTTATTTGGATAAGAAACACACATACAAGATAGTGCAAATTGGAAATCAGCCGTCCTGGTATGCTCCATAAATATTAGCTGGTAATCTATTGCAGGCTATTAAATAGGGGAGCACTTCTGTCCTTTTCAAGGCTGGTAGGCATTCCTGTTTTATTTAATTTGTTGTTCCTTCTGCATGTATGAGTATGTGCTGTGTTGTGTAGGTTTTTTCAAATTGTGTTCCCATCTTAAGACAAATAAACCCCATTCTCCGTGGGATCATGATACAGTGCAAGAGCCTATGCAACTGTACAGGGGTTGTAAAGATTAACTGGCATTCATTTAGAGCCCATGAAGCATGGTGCACCGAGCATCATCCTCTATTTTTACCTTCAGTTTACAGTGCTGTTCAGTTCAATGGACACGGACTGAAAATAGTGCATTTCTGAAGTACAGAATGCACACGTTTTAATAAGGTGATCATCCAAGTAACAAAACCTTAGAGGAGTGACAGAGATTCAGATACGCCGTAATTGTGGGCAGTGGTAGCATGGTCTTTCTTTCCATTGCTGACTGAGATCTATAAAACAGGGCCCAGGGGAACACTGCAACCACAGAATTGTCTTTTATCTGTTCTGTGGATTTTTTTCTGACAAAAAAAAAAACAGGTACCCGTGCTTACACTTAGGAGAACTGGGGTTTTGCTGTGGTGCAATAGGAGCAGCTTGGCAGTGGGTGCTTGGTTATGGTGTGTTTCGTTCCGCTGGCTGCCAGTGGGTGCAGGCTGGTGAGGAAGGCAGGGAGGCCAAGAGCTGCGAGCGCCAACCGTTATTTATAACAGAGCAAAGTGGTAATTTTGCAACTACTGCAGTTCAAATGGGGGACCATTTCCCTAGTAATAAAACTCTTACTCTGTAACTGTTTACTTATCAGGAGGCCATTATGTGATTGATGACCTGAAAATGGAGGTTATCTTTCAATTCATTTGAAATGCAAACTGATGAGAAAATCTATAGTTATTGCAGCATATTTTTAAGCAAAATCAGGCACCTACATTGACCTCCTATTTACATTTGTTTGAGAAGAAAAATCACATAAAAGCTATCAAGAAACACACTTCACAGCAGGCAAATTAATTGGTTTTACTGTATTTGAATGGAGGGTTTGTCAAATAAAACATGCCATGACAGTTAATAGTGTCATTTAGAGGCAGAAAATTATTGGCTTATTTGTTATTGGATAAAAGGAAGGCAAACACTTTGTATTAGGAAGTTTTAATGTGTTTAAAATCCTCATTAGGGATTTATGGACATTCTTGCTTAGCATAGCGCCTCATTAATTTGAGGCTAAGCAGTTACTTCTGTGTTTCAATTCCAATTTTTTTCTCCTTTTTCTTTAATTAGATCTTGCATTAGGGTTTGTTCTCTACACCACTGGAGATGTAGAATTAATTAATGTGATTTATAAATCTAATGGAAGTGAGTTATTCTTAGATATCTTTTCATTTCAGTGAGCAGTTTAGCTGCATGTAACGTAAGTGCACACAGATCTTAGAGATTTGGGGAGCGCAGGAAAAGTGCGACTTCTGTATTGTATACATTCAGCAGCATCCCTTGGCAGTAATAGATCAAAGGATTTAAATTAGAAATGTAACTAAAGGGGAGGTCATAAAGATCCCATTCAAAATCAGATTTTCTTTGTTCTAAGTTCTGTACTGTCCAAAAAGCGTTGTTTTAGCTCCCCTTTTGTGTGATAACTAGGACATTCGGTGGCAATTGGGATAATGAGAGTAAGATCTAGCTCTTAGTGTAGTCTGATCTTTGGATCAGATCCCAATAAAGTCTTACTCGCTATCTGTGCTACTTTGTTGTATTCATAATAGGAAAGGGGGTTTTACTTCATATAGGAACTCTGTTTATTTGATTGAAGTTTATGTAGGAAATACGTGTGGAATAGATATGCTAAAAGGCATGCTGTTATTTCAACTTGAAGATATTTCAAAATGTATTTGTTTTGTTTCTCCCTGGGCAAGTCTGTGTCCTTGCCCTTTCAGTTCTGATCTTTGCTCAGGAAAAACCAGACTGAGGAGCTTTTGGCACACCACAAGCTGTGCCAGTGGTGAAGGGACATATGAAAACTTGGTACTGGCAAACAAGCTTTGAGCAATTAATTTGGATCCCGGAATTGGCCTTGCAGCCTTGCAAACTGCTGTACAAATTAAACACAGGAGTACATTGTTCTGTGAGGATGTCCATACCTGCTTAAAAAAGTGGAGCAGCTAAGCAACACAGTTGCTTGCTGCGTTCTTACAGCCACGGTAAAGATACTGTCAAATGTAAACAGATGCTTAAAAAGTTCCTCTTACAAAGCACAAGAGAGATGCTATAGCCTGGATTCGTGAGGTCAAATAATGCTTCAGGCTACACTGATGCAACTGCACTGACATCAGTGGACTTTCATTGTCCCGGCCTGCTGCCTGATTCTGCATGCTCTCTTTCTGGCATGTACTGGGAACAGACATTAAATACACTAACGTAAAATAGATTTAAAGGACATCCAGTTCCAAGCTGTATTAAATTTTGATAGTTGTGTCTGTAGAGTAGAGGGATTTTGAGTGATTTCCAAGAGGTTTCTCCAAGGGTTACACTGAGAATGAATGCGGCTTCTCATTTACATTACTATAACCGAGAGCAAATAGATTCAGAAGCCAAGCTCACTTCACACTCCTTCGGTATTTGTGCTGTCTCACTGTCTTCAGTGGAGTTGGATTTCATTCACACCTGTACAAGTAAGACAAGAAGCAGGCACTTAATCTTTATTTCTGCTGCACCACATATCTCACCGCACCAGAGGGTTGCACAGTCTGCTAGTCAGGCTTTGATGTTTAAAGTGGATAAGAGCACAGTGGCATTTTAGGTCAGTGTGCTTTTTATCATCAGTGTAATGGAGACATACAAGGTAGCTGCTCCCAGAATAAGGCACATGTGAGAATGTACTTATGTTACATAGGTAAATGAGTACCTGCAGTTGTTGGATGGTAGAAGAGGATGGGGGAAAGATAAACAGAGAAGGGAGAAAAAAGAAAATATTAAGTTCCAAACTTGATTGCTCTCTATCAATATTAAATGGCATGTAACAGCCTCCATGCATGTAACATCAATGCTTGGTCACATATAAGAGGCAAATAAAACCTTTGTTGGTACCTGACTGAAAACTGACAGGGGTAGTTAGTCTGGCATTATCATCATGGAGAGCTCCTATGACACTACGTTCAGAATATTCCATAAGAAAAATTTGCAGCCTTACCAACACTAAGAAAAATCCCAGACATTCTGAACTGAGAGATTGCTTTATCAGGCTTCTCTCTGTAATAGTCTTTGACAACTTGCTACATGAAAATAATGGAGAACCATTGAGTTTAAATTAAACATCAGCATGTTGTGTTTTCATGGAAACCATTTTATGCTGATCAACACTGAAATGGTATTTATAAAAGAAAACATCAAAGAAATGAAAAAAAAAAAGGAAAAAAATGGGCTGAATATCACACACAAAGAACAAGACAAATAAAATTGTCACATCCAGATCTACCCAGTCTAAAGGTTACCGCAGCAGAACTAAATGCCAGAGAAGAAACAGGGTCCTTGCAGTTGGTCTGACTGGGAGGGTGCTGTAGGCTGAATTCATTGTAGAGAAACCAAAATATAATGCTTTCCAGATTGTGAGTTAGCACCTAAGAGCCGCACTTTGGTGTAACAGCACCATTTTGATGGGGGTGACTGGAGAGGAGTATGTTGGAGCTTTTATATAAAAACTAAAGCTGCCTGTTGTTGGTTTGGGCTTCTCAACTCGAGACTTCTAGGGAAGTTCACTGAAGTCAGTGGGAGTCAGGCACATTTTGGGCCACAACAATAAGCTGTTTTTCCTAGTGTCTGTGAGGTACTTGAGGGAACAGGCATATACTTCTTCATCCAACACTTGAAAAGCAGCACTGACTGCAGACCAGGCTGTCTTAGCTTAATAAATCAATTAGTCTGGTCTGCTCCTGAAAACTTTTTTTTGTTACCAGATTCTCCAGTAAATGCATGTTTGATACAACTCCTTCATAGTGTAGTGTTTGCATTAAGGATGAACAGAAGAGAAGCTCTCTGTATTTTGTTTTAGGCATTTTTCTTTCTCTCTCTCTCTTTTTTTTTTTTTTTTATAAATACAAAGAATATGTTTTCACAGACCTTCTAGTAAGCCCTAGGATATATTTTGAGGGTTGAAATAATGAAAAATGTAGTCTTATGGTGGTATTTTGGTTCCAAGGTGGTGGAAGTACCAAAAGAAAACAGTGAATATACATTATTTGGGACCCACAAATGGCTCCCTTGGGAATGAATAACCCTGCAAAAAACACATATATGTATTTGAATACCAAGGAAGCAATTATTTTTTGTAATACCACCATGTTTGTGTTCATTCAGCTTCCTGAGTCTGATAGGTCTTAGACCCATCAGGATATTGGCTGACAGTGCTAGATCACACCAGAGACCCACCAAATCCAGTAACCTATCCAAGGACCAAACATACAGTAGTAATACATACATTGGTGATAACCTCATGAATATCAAATGCATCTGAAAAAATATCACTTAGACTGTGATATTTATTCCTTGCTCTTTTGCTGCTCCTATTCTTTACCTATTTGCACTAAAGTTAGTAAAGAAGATCCTTTCAGCTAGTGAGATTAGCTTAATGTCTATTTCAGATGCCTTTAACATGAACAACCCTTTTGGGAAAAATATTAGCAAAACAGGAAACAGACAAAAACGTGAAATGTAAAGCAACCCAAATAAATTAGAACAGTGGTCTCTGTGCAGTGGTATGAAGTTAAATTCAAGGAAATGTGAAACAGTCTTCCTCAGAAAGAGTAATGTATAGCCAGATTGCAGCTGAGGGACATACAGCTATTGAACAGGAGAGAGTCCAGAAGAGATGTAGAGAATGACTGAAAAGGGGAAACAAACCCTGAACATATAAGGAGATACTGATGGAAGAAAAGCTGATGTTGAAAAGAAGTGGCTGTATACTCCTTTCAAGTGCAGACAAAGAATTGCATCTTTGTAACTTCTGGTGAGAAAGTTGCAAGAACAGGATCATAGTTTCATTCATGCTGAAAGGACCTTTGAAGGCCATTTAGTCCAACCTCCTGCTCAGAGCAGGTCTGTTTATTGCAGATTATTCAGCAGCTTGTCCAGTTGAACTGTGAGCATCTCTAAGGATGGACGTTCTCCCACACCTTTGATACCTGCTTCAGTATCTAACCACCCTCATGGTGGAAATTGTTTTACCAGTAATGAACTGGAATTTCCCATGTTCTGACAAGTCTCTACTGCCTCTCGTTCAGTCCCTGAAGCTCTGGGAAGAGTCTGGCTCTTTCCTATGAGTTTGATGCTACCCTTCACCTTGTCTTCTTCCAACTGCCTCAACCTCTCTTCATGCACCACAGGCTCCAGCCCCAGCTGAGCAGTCATGTATTTTAGTCTATCCTACTGGCAGGCAAGGAGAGTTCTGGCCAATGTGTGCTGAACTTGTCTTGTGGAATTCACTGCAGCTGGATGCTGTGTGTTAAATGCATCCAGGAAGACAGGAGAGAGGCTCATGGGCAGTAATTTCTTACAGGCTGTTCAGCATGCTGACCCATGCACAGCCGTGAATAGCTAAGACTTCTGTGAGCTGCAGCTTGCTTGAATCTGGAGGGATTTAACTATCAGCATGACTTAGGAGACTAATACTCTGCTCTTATGGTCCATGGACTGGGTGGGTCTCTGGTGAGATCTAGCATCACCAGTCATAATATTCTGATGGATTTAAGACCTAGCTCAGGGAACATTTTTCCATCGTATCTGGAAACCCCTCTGTTCTGTGCACTGCCTGATCCATTTCCCACATGCATTAATTAAAAAAAAAAAAAAAAAAAAAAAAAAGAAGCACACTGTTCTTAAAAAAGCTGCCAGGAGCTGAAGGCATTTGTGGGATGAGGTTCCTGCTGACAGACTTGGTTTCGCTGCTTCTGGTTTTCTAAATGTTTTCCTCTTATCTCTGTGCAGTGCACGGTGGAAATAATCAGGGCTCATGCACAGTATCCTTTCTTGCAAGCAAGTATAAAATCAGTTTGTGTTTGAAGGAGTAAACCGACGTATGAGCTTCATCTCCCCAGAGTCAAAATGGCTCTCTCGATAAAGGAGATGACAATGAAAGAGCTTTTGATGTATAAACACATAGGTGCTCCTATGCAAAAGATGAGAGTGAGTTCCTAAAATTATTTAACATTCTACCTTTATCTTTCCAATTAAACAAAGATAGGAAGAACTGATTACTGAATGCCAGTTGTGCATCAATAGAGCCAGAAGGATTGTTCACAAACAGTTTGTTCAGATGACAATATAGGCAGTCAATTTTGGTAAAGTCATTATTCAGTGTGTATTTCTGCTTCCCAACACTGCATTTGAATTTTAAGGAGTTTTCTGATAAGTTTTTTGGAAGATTTTGTTGCTAACCTTTGTAAGACATGCCTGCTGTCTGGAGTAAAATACAGGCAAAAGAGACTGCATGTGATTTTTCTGTGGCCACAAAAACAAATTCTGATCTAATGCAGGTTATAAATTGTCCAGGAGCTAAGAGTAGTCAAGGAAGTGTTGAATGAATAAATGGAAGGTTAGATCAACATGACTCATCAGATAGTGTAACCACTAACCCCATGCCATTTGATCTGCATGACATTGGGCTACTATTCCCTCACTCTAGTATTTCTGCCCTCCTTCCTTCTCTTTAAAGTTTAGCACTGAGCCATCCAAGCCATACATTAAACCTTTGGTTCCACATCATTTAAGTTCTGTTCTTTCTCTTATGAGACTGAAATGTGGAAACCCTTATAATACAAGCTGGGAGATTTTGACCATCTAACCTTTAGGTTTCTTTTCTTCCTTTCTTTTTTTTTTTTTTTTTTTTCCTTAAGCCTGGGAGCAACATCTAAAAGTAAATACAAAGCATTCTGATGCAAAAGAGGTTTGCCAGATTAAAATGAAATTGAAAGATAAATTCAGTGTAACATGTAGCTGGTATGAAATCTTTTTGTTTTGATTGAAGTTATATTACCTCAGGACTTAAATCTTCAGCTTATGTAATATTAGCTGTTCTTCAGCACAGAGCTCATGCTGGCTGATAGCAGTTTGTGATGTGAGATGTAACTGCTCAGTCATTCAGAGGCAAAATTCCTGGAATCTGTCTCTTTGGCTGGCTTAGACGGTGCTGCTCACAAAGGAAGAGAAGCATCAAAAGCATGCAAAACAGAAAGCTGGGTCCTCAGGTTTAAAATCTGGTTATCAATGAATGCTCAAAAAGCCAAGGAGTGAAGAATCACATAATGCTTTCTAAACTACTTGATTTTGGGGAAGGAAACAGTATGGAATGTCCAACATTGATTAAACTCCTGGAGGAATGTAGCATTTTATTAATGGCAAATGTAATGGAAAAATTTTATAGTACTAAGTGAAGTGAAGCTACTTGTGTTTTGTTCTACTCTGATCTACCTGTGCTTGGATTGCATGGCTTGCATGGTAGGCAATGAGGCCTGCTTGCACTTTTGTGCTGGATGCAGATATTTGTGGAGAATTAACCTGCAATTTTTGATTCATACTTTGAAAGGCTGGGAATCTGCTCTTTTCTTCTTCTTGTTCTTCTTCTTCCTCCCTCCTCTCCTCCCCCCCCCCCCCCCCCCCCCCCCCACCAAGAGTATTCCAAGTCTCCAATAGATCTGTGCCTTTCAAGTCCCCTGAACTTGAATACATGCAACTGTAGCATGAATTTAGAAAAATGGTCTCATTTCTTGAGAAATCCATTAATAGTAATGTACTGGAAAACTCTTACATTGATCTTCTCTCTGATAGTCATGTTGTAATAATTATTCTTTTAATGTTTGCATCAATCTAAATGTTTTTCTCTTTGTGCTAGCTCCTTCTTGGATCTCTCTATATGACAATCACAGTACTTTGACATCTTGCATTACTTTAATACCAGTGATTCAAAACAAAGCAATGCCAAAGGGAACAAAAGTTCTGTCAAGCCATTAAAATCTTCTCTGCCATTAACATAATTAAACTGATGCATGAACATTTACAGTTATTAGTAAGTGCTGCCAGCAGAAGCTTGTTGTGACTGTATAATATATAGAGGGCTGTACTGCCTAGAGTAGTACTGCCTCTAGAGTAGTACGTTTATTATTATTATTACCATTTGTTCTGAAGTAACATAAACAGGGCTGTGAGTGAGAGAGCAAGCACTGTAAAGTAAGTGCATGGTCTGCCTTGTGTTCGTAGCCCAGTGCACAATTATGACATTTCTAAACTGAATAATACACATGGCGTCCAAGCTAGCCATTGGAAACACCGTGTGTAATGTCAGGGAGGAGCATAAAATAAAGAGATGGCTTCTGTACCTCTGTTACTTTTCCCAGTCTGGCCAACTCAGGCGTATTTTGATCTCCTTTCGTAGCTGCTCTGAGAGATTTTTTGGTTGGTGTTGTAGAGCAAGCTTATTAGGGTAATACTTACTTTGTTTTCTCATATTCCAACATACCACTTCCTCAGTGAAAAAGAACCAGGAGTGCATTAGACATCTGTCCTAACTAATTATCACAGAAAAGGGACAAATAGTTTTAAACGCTACTCCATATTCTATTAAGAGAAGAAACTGAAGACCCACTTCTCTGTAGTTTTTGAGCTAGACTAACGCCAGTACTAGAATATAAAGTGTGCAACATTAATAGGAAATGAACATGGTGAGCTGTTTGGTCTTCCTGGTCTTTGACTTTTGTCACTTTTGGATTTATTCTTGAAGCTTTGTGCTTTTTGAAGTCTAGAAGGAAAGCCATACTCATGCTTTCAGTCAAGCTCTGTAGTAGATTTGAATGGCACAGATGAATCTCAGTCATGAGTTTCCATTATCAAACTAGTCATCAAGAGGTAGAAAAGTCTCACTGAATTGTTATGAAGTACTTGGCTTAACCTGTTTTTGGTATCTCCCTGAGTATTGCCTCTCCCTCTGCTGTTCTACTGCCATGATAAGAATCCATTGGAAGTGCCTGCAAGTATTGTAAAATGTTTTACATACAGGTCTTGTCTGTCTGCTGCTTATGTTGTTGTTCACAGTGTTTAGAGCTTCTGTGATATTTAGTAACACTGGAGTGAGGGACTGTGGAAAATACTGCAACAACCATTTAAAGAAGTATATTCAGCTGGAAGATGTTAAGGTCACTATTGTGTATGTGCATGGGTATAGTTTTATGCACTGGTATCATGTGTCTTCCTCAGGAGAGAAAAGATACCTGCCAAGCCTTTTGAGGGAGATTACTGTGTGCTGTTCAGTCTTGACATGATACTTTACATGGAACAGGCTAGTGACATGAGAGACAAGAAAATTAGCCTCAACCATTATAGTCCAGCCAGTATTTTACCAGTACTTTATTACAGTGCATGTGTGCAAGTTTTAATAGCCATCTTGGCTGTTGGTGTATAAAACTGTAGAATGAGATAGCTGAAGATAACTTTCTCCTAAGTGTTGCCATCTCTGCCTTTTGGCACAGCATACTGCAAGTTAAACCAAACCTTGAGTTCTCTGTGAAGGCTACTACTAGGAGTAACAGTAGGATCTTCTTCTATTACAGATGTTTCAAGCAACTCAACTGCCAGTTCTCAGAGCACTTAATTGTTCCAACAGTGTCATTCTTTGCACAAAGTAGTGCAAAACAAACAATAATGCAACAAAATGTGACAAAAGAGTCCTACTGATGACTTTTGTTGATCTGAACTGGAAAACTTGGTATGCAGCAATCATGGATGCAGCAGTCTTCAGACAGAGGCAATTGCTTGATAGCTGTTCATCTGTATGGTTAGTCACTGAACTTGATATCTAGCGCCTAACTAAACATTTCTTTTTTTCTTCAAACCTAGGTTACCCTTCCCAATGACTCCAGCTGTGTGGAAGAAATACTGCGTGTGAGTAATACACTTTTATTTTGCTGTATTTTTTTCTTTTAATTGTAGTGTTCTTATTTCATCGTTCATGGAGAAGGGCTGTCTTTAACATCAAAGTTAAACAGTAAATTATTAGTGGGTTTGATCAAAGAGACACAGTCTGGTGGGCTCAGGATGTTCCTTACTGGCTAAGTTCAGTTTTAGTATTCTTTCTCCCAGTGTATCTGCAATTTGTCTTGGTCAGGAATTACATCCTTTCCTGTTAATTTGTTTTTAAGTTCTCAAGCTCTCTAAGTCTCTCCAAAATCAATTTCTCTCCCACTCTAGAGCAGAGTTCCCTTAATTCTCCCACAGTGGCCTACAATCTTACTTCTTTCCCCACAGTATAGTTTCCCAGCACTCGTGGTTTTGTGGAAGATGTACAGATTTTTTATTTTTTTATTTTTTTATTTTTTGTTAGAAGTTCTGGTTAGTGCTTAAATGTAGAAAACAAAAACTCTACAAGCTACTCCAAACTGAGAAACTAATTGCACTAAGATCACATAACAAGAAAAAGAGAGCATGGGAAATGTGCTTGCATATGCCTAAATCTGCCTTACTGCAACTGTAAGGTGGGCTTTTCCTCAGACACTCCGAAGTTGGGGCTCCCTGTTGACAGTAAGATTTGTCTGGGACTAGTAGGCTTGCAACCCACCAGTTTCTGCCTGGCATTTTGGGTTTTGTCCTCACAGTTTGAGCTTCTAATCTGTCAGAGCTGCCACTGTGGGATCTCCGGCCCAACTGCTGATTTCATTTAGAGAGGATAAAACCTCAGTGGAAATTTGTGCTGGCCTTGTCTTCTTCCTTTGGAGCAACTGGTATAAACTCATCCAGACCCAAAGTCAAGAACAATAGTGATGTCAAACATGATTAAAAGGACACAAACATGTTCATTAAATAAAGCAGGCTTTGCACTATTCATTTAAACTGAGTGGAAACCTGTTCCTGTTTTTCAAGTACACGTTATATTGGGTTGATGCTGATGTCCTTATGGGTTGTCAGTGTTTCTGCACAAGTTGAACCAACAGGCAAACATGCATGTGCAGACCTGCAGTCGAAGAGGACTTTGTGTCAGTATGTGCACCTAGCAGTAATGAATGCAAGGAAATAAATGCAATGTATTTTCAATGCTCAAAGTGAGCAGCAGTTTACTGCTCAGATGACATAAGGAAGCAAAACCAACGCAAATGTTGAAGTGCAGTTTCTAGACTACTTGGTACATTTAAACCATCTCTTCTCCTGTTTATTTTATTTGATTAGGTGCATTACTTTCTCGAAATAATTGATGTGTTAGGTGGGGAAAGCAGTTGTTTTCAGTCAACAATACCAAAAAGAAATGTGATGTAGCAAATGCCAGGCATCAATCATCCAGTTGACAGTTTTTATGTGAGAACAGTACATATAAATCATAGGAAGCAGAAATGTTTTCTTTTTTTCTAATCAAGAGGAGACAATTCTGTTCCCTACCCCATGACAGAAATTTGAGTCAACAAACAGCACTAGAATTTCACAGGCTCCATTCTGAAAACCACCTGGATTAGTGCAAGTTTTCCTGTCTCCTTCAGTTGGATCAACTAAGTCTCTAAGTGTGTGAAAGCCAGAGATCACAGATCTGCTCCTGGGGCTGCCCATCCAAGGCTGAATCCGAAGTCCCAGTCCCAACTGATTGCCTTCAATGGCAGTGCTTTTAGGCTTTCAGATTTCTATGGTGCTGAAGCACACCTGGAACAAAAGTACCCAAGTTTTGTCAATGTCTTTGTTCTTGTCACATTTGTAATGCAGAATAAGCTGGTGGGAAAGGTGTTTTGGCTGTATGCAGAGTGTCATATTCTACTTGATAGGCAACAGTGAAAAAAGAAGATAAGATAATGCCCAGCAGTGGTCTAAATCTAGTTTTTGGGCTTCTTGTGGGTGTGCTGTGGCAGGAGATTCAGACAAAAAGAACAAGCCTTGGTTGCAGCAGCAATTTGTGCTTTGAGAACCTGGATTAAGTTCTGGTTTACTGGGGCCATTGACTCAGACTCTGAAGAGCCTTTGGGAACGTGGGTCTTAGCCTTCTAGGGACAACTTCCCCAGATGAAAAAAAAATGGATATTAACATTTCCATCTCGGTCCGGGAAGCTGCAGAAATAACACAAGGGTTACAGAGCACTGATGTCCCAAAGGTAGATAGGTGGGAGTACAACAGTGTGCATTCTAGCCAATGGAAACAGAACCAGAGTTCAGCTCAAAACATCTGGCAGTATTACGCACTCACATATGCAGCTTTTAATCCAAAGTGACACCATTGTACTCTGTGTCACTCCTGCAGCTGCTTTTGCTTCTGGCCATGTCCACTGCAGAGCTGCACACCCCAAAGTGTCCCCCCTCACCCACCTGCTCCCACGCTGCCCTGCCTGCTTTGAGGGCATCTCTTACTTGAAGTTTGGGTTTTTTTCGTCTTTCAAGTTACAAATTAAGTGCCTCTATTCAGGCATAGGAGCTCTTTCAGGGTTTTTTGCCCGGCTTTGCAGGGAAGAGGGACTTAAGCTAAGAATTGTGAACTCAGATTTTACTGAGCTCTTTTTTCAAGCTGAACTTGATTAATGTTTTTTGTAATTGTAGAGGTCTGCAATTTCTTATCTCTTTTTTCCTTTTTTAAATTAAAAATCAAAACAAACAAACAAAAAGTATTGAATTGAGTTTAAGGACCAAACTTTCCAACTGAGTGAGGAGAAAGATCTTGAGCCCACTTACAAAATTTCACAGTCCTTCAGATTTCCTTGAAACACTTAGCCACTTGCTCATCTTGTGTAAGCGCTCCAAGGACTGTTCGTGATGCTACAACCAGAGGTTAATGGCAGCCCCGTCTCCTGTTCCTTTTGTTTTTCTAACCAGAATGTCTGAGAAAGTTGTTAAAAATTAAAATTAAATAATAAAATAAAATCCCTGTTGTACACCTACGGCCAAGCTACAAATGTAGTGCAGGAGATCTGCATTTAGCACAGGTTGTTAACACCAAATTGAAACATAAAAGTGAATGGTCGTTGGTATACTTTTTTCTGTTCCAAAACGTGACTATTTTTTTCGTCCAGAATGTTGGCTTTGAGCATGTGGATGATGTGGAAAATAGGCAATCAACAGTATGTGCGTGTAATTCACAACTTATTAATGTGGATTTAAATTAAGTTGCCACTTGCTATATGCAGCCATTGAAAAATGAATTCACTGAAATGTTGTGATACACGGTGCAGATGGGGAAAGAGAACTGACATTTTAAACCAATACTCTAAAGCTGTTAGTTGTGCCACATATATCAGTGCTTTATGCCAGTGTGCCTCGCTGTCACTGTATATCATTTGAAGGCATTATGCCGATCCAAATCTAGGGCTGCGTGTGCGAATTTGCAGGACTCCTATGCCTACAGAGAGCATAGAAGGGACAACCTTTAGCATGGGTTTGCCTCTGGATAAAGAGGAGATAAGCATACAGCATCACACAAGAAAGAAAGGAAACTTTAAATAAGATTTCTTGAGGACTTGAATTGAAAATATTGACTTGAATTGAAATTTTGGGTGAGGTGTATAGGTGGTTGCGTAGATGTAATCCTGTAGAGGTGAGTCTCAGGTCTGTACATGTGAAGCTGTCAGGTGGGTGCTGCTCGCTGTCTGGGCAGGCACTTCTCTCTGTCCCCCTCAGAGAAACAAAAGAATTTTTGTAGATCCGTGTTCACTGTAGTGTGGCAACAAGGAACTCAGCAGACTTCTGATGCTACGTGGATATATGTGATATTATTTAAAAGCTTTCTAGTCTGCAAGCAAAACTAATCCTAAATGTAATTTAGATTGCAATTAGTATAAAAATGACTGGAGTTAAACGAGCAAAGTCTGTAATTTGTATGATCTTCTATTCTTCTGATGACAAGCTCACATCTAATGACATTGGAGAATATGTAAATTGATCAGCAGGTGAAAATGCCCTTGATTGGGTAAATTACGTGTAGTGTTACCTTCCTCATGCCAATTGAAAGCACTAATGGATTTAATATGTATCATCCGTAGCGGAGGTGAGCTGTTCGCAGAGCAAAATTAGACCATAACAAATACAGCCCATTATTTGCCCCCTCAGTAATTGTTTTCTCTTCTAAAGTACAAACCAACATTGAAGAACGTTGCTAAACGTAATTACTTTAATTGTAATTTGAAAAATACAGGTATGCAGTCTGGTGTGGTTACAAACTCACTTAGTAGCTGACAAGCAGTTTAAATATTTTCAAGTGGAACCTGGGGGCTTGCTGGGGAGGACATGATGTGAATTTAAAATGATTATCCAGACGTCATTGGACAAGTGAATAACGAGCTGACTGGCCTAGTAAATCATTTGAACCTGTCAAATGTGGGAACACATTGGGGAGGAGATGATGTCAAGTAACAGTAACTTAGCAACCTGGCATTTAGCTGTCCAGAGAATGAGTAAGAGTAGACACTTTTAAATAGCTGAGTAAATAAATGAATCCTTATGTCTTAGGTGTGCTGTAAAAATAGCCCAGCACCGTATGTTTTCTGTCAAGCTGCTTCTAAGGTGATTTATTCTTTCTGTTGAAATGAAAAAAAATGAATTGAAAAGTTAACCCACGTGTAAATGTGTGTCTGTGGCCTTTGTCCCTTGTCTGGCGTGCAGACCTTGGAAGTGTGTAAGGAATGGGCAGCAGCCTGCTTTGAAAAAGGCAATACGGTGTGGTCTTTTTCTTTTAGACCTTGCTTATGCACATGAAGATTTGGATGGATAAAAATTGTGCTTTTCTTAGCAATATCCACTATTTTCAGCTTTTTAACAGCACTTTCTGAATGGAGGCAGAGTCAGTTTCTGCTTGCACACCAAAATAAATCAGGGGGTAATTCCACTGACCTCTGATCTCATTTGACTTCATTGAATTCTTCATCCTCCCACACTGGTATGAATTGACAGCAGTTTCACTTACACTTCTGCTGTTGTTATAACTTAAAAAGTAGTTACTTCTGCATTACTTTGGGAATATGTGAGAGCAGCTACCAGTCCTTTACTCTGATAGCTCTCTGGACGTAGTTTTACTCCAGAAAAATGGCAATGCTAAATAGTTCTACAAGAGCAATTCTCTCCTGGGTCAGTAGGTCACCCGCTCAGTTCTCAGCTCAGTATTAGCAGAATTCATCAATAATTCCAGGAAGGTCAGAAAAAGTCCCTTTCCAGCAGTTTGGGTTTTTTTGTTTTTTGGGTTTTGCTTTTTTTTGTGTGTATTGTCCAGTCATATACATACACACACATTGAGATCAATAATTTGAGTCATTTGAAGACATCCTGGCATGGTCTTCAAAAGATCAAAAGACTCTTTGAGAGCTAGAAGCCTTAGGTCTTCTCAGTCAAGAGCAGAACCCTGGCACAGAGGCTCATCCTAGCCACTGCAAGTTGTACCTGAACACAACAGGACAGGATTAGTCAAGCTTTTGGCTATTTCATTGCAGTGACAACGTAATGGTGTCACTCGTGAGAAAGACACCTCAAGAGCAGTCAATATATTAACTTTAGGTACATAATTTGGAAGCCCTGGAGTTAACTTCAAGCTGGCTGAGTAAGAGGTTGGCATTAGTCAGTGCTCAAATACTTTGCAGCTGTGGTGATTTTGTGGGCTACAGTTGCACTGTTGGCAAGGCCTGGGTTAGGCATGAGAGGAGTTCACTTGTGATGTTGACACATATTAGAAATGTGCTTTTTTTTTACTACCAGATCAATGCAAAGCAGACTTCATGCTGTTGGGAAGATACTGGAAAGAAAAAGTTGACTATCTGATCTGACAAATGTATTTGAGTGTACAGTGTTTCTGTATTCAGAAGGTGGTATTTTCCACCTGCGTGATGTATGGGTATATGGCTCTTCAGATGTAAGTCAGCAAAAGATTAAACCTTTATCAGGACAGACAAGAAGGTCTGATTCCAGCCTGCAAAAAAAAAAAAAAAAAAAAAAAAAAAAAAAAAAAAAAAAAGTTTTATTTTCATGGTAGTATTAAAGAAATTATTTAGTAAAGAACTTCAGAATGTAAAATCTGATCATTATCGGGGTCCATTGCATCTTGTTTACATTTTAATAATAATAATAATAATAATAATAACAAAAAAGATTACAAGAAGTATTCAGGAAAGGAGAGGGAGACTGCATTGCACCTATTTCAAATTCAGTATTCAATTCCATTCTTATCTCCTTAAACATAATATTTTAACACATTTTGTAGTGCCAAGTTGAATCTTCCCCTGTACTCAGCTCTGGTGAGGCCGCACCTCGAGTGCTGTGTCCAGTTTTGGCCCCTCACTGCAAGAAAGATATTGAGGCTCAGGAGCGGGTTCAAAGAGGGGCGACAAAGCTGTGAGGGGTCTGGAGCACAGGGCTGATGAGGAGCAGCTGGAGGAGCTGGGAATGTTCAGTCTGGAGAAGAGGAGGCTCAGGGGAGACCTCGTTGCTCTCTATAACCACCTGAAGGGAGGTTGTAGTGAGCTGGGGGTCGGCCTCTTCTCTCGTGTAACTGCTGATGGAACTCGAGGGAATGGCTTCAAGCTGCTCCAGGGGAGATTCAGGCTGGACGTCAGGAAATACTACTTCTCTGAAAGAGTGGTCAGGCACTGGAATGGGCTGCCCAGGGAGGTGGTGGAGTCACCGAACCTGGAGGTGTTCAAGGAACATTTGGATTTTGTGTTGAGGGATATGGATTAGTGAGAACTATTGGTGATGGGTGGATGGTTGGACTGGATGATCTTATAGATCTTTCCAACCTTGGTGATTCTGTGATTCTGTGATTGCCGATTTCAGTATTATTATATAGTTTTGCTATCATTGCCTGATTTATCATTGCCACTAAAATTACTCTAAAATGAACTGATGTCATGAATATTTGGGCATGTATTGCTGCTCTACTAAATGAAAGTGTGTTAATTCTCATCTGTTTTCCAAGCTGTCTAGCACATCTTTTACACAAAACCCAGCCCAACCACTCAGTTTTTCTTCCTCATGAGTAGTCACTTCAGAAATGATCCAGTGTATACAGCCATGCATTACATGCTAGGTATGTTCATTCTTAGTCATTACTCTGTTATGATGACAATATCGAAAACAACTTCATGTTGTTTATGTCTGGTGCAACTAGCTGCTGAGCTTGTTTACTCATTTGCAAGATATTTTGTTCATAATGTCTTCCTTTGTCCCACATTGTAAAACTACAGGGCCATAAGATTTCTACTCCAGATCTGTGGACTCACAAGATCTGACTTCCCGTTCCTTTCCATCAGCATAAATAAAGATTAATTCTTTTATCTTTGAGTGAGAGGGCTAGAGAAAACAGAGATCTGGATTTCTTATGAAGTTTGACTTTTTGCATGCACCCATGAACAAAAAAAGAATGAAACTGGTGAACTAATTGGCAAAATGTGAGTACTTCTATGCTGTTTTAATGCTTTGCTCTGTCTGTACATCCTTCCTCAAATACCTTGTGGACTGCATTACTTATATTACTTAAAAACATCCTTAGAAACTTCAGAGCCTGCTCTGTGCCTGTCCTGGAGTACTGTTCCCAGTTCCAAAATGGCTGGTAACAACAAATACTGGTACAACGTCCGGTGAGGTCAAGCAGAAATACAACCAGAAGCTAGTATATTACATATATTACATATATTATTGCAAAATTATTAAGGACAAAAATCAAGTCCTCTTTTGAAATATTAGTAGTAGAATATTCCTCTGGTCTTAGATTAATTATTTCTGTTATTTCATCTTATCCTGTCAAAATGAAACATGGTTAAATATGGGCATGAGCGTTTAAACTGCAAGCAATGTTACCTTTCACTTAAATAGATTATTAATGTGTACTCTACATAATAAATTGGTTTAGGCACAAAATGAAGACATTGAAAACATATTAAAATCAAGTTAGACTTTCTGAAATGAGTGCATGCTTTAGAAACAATTTTGGTTTGAAATGACAAAGCTTATAGTTGTCTTATGTGAGCACTTTATCTCATTTGCCTGAGGGCGAGTATTGAAGATTTGAAATCTTGGGAGGGAAGCTTCCCATAAGTCAACATTTCTGAAGAGGCTGATGGGGCCTATGGAGGCTAAATTGGACAGAACTACAATAAACTAGACAGACTTACAGAATCTAAGGGAAGTCGGGATTGGAAGATGTGACTAAATGAATCTTCAGAAGGAGTTTCAGTTTCTGTTCGAAATTCTCTGAAGTTGCAGATGGCCATGGCAACTGAAACATTAAAAAAAATATGGCCGAGGGTTAAAAATATACAAACATGTATTTCTTTATACATATAAGGAAAGATTTTGAACTAGAGAAAAAAAAAAAAAATGGACCAACGAGGGTCCATATACTTGAAAATACTGAGTTTTACTGTTTTAACTATACCTGTCATGTTGCAACCTTTGATGTTTGATGCTCTTGTGGTTTAAGAAGGAAGGTGAAGAAGCAGGAAAAGGATTGTTGATCACAGAATCATAGAATCACAGAATCATTGAATGCCTTAGGTTGGAAGAGATCTTAAAGATCATCGAGCTCCAATGTCTTGCAGTGGACAGGTGGCCAACCACTAAGTAAGGCTGCCTAGGGCCCCATCCAGCATGGCCTCGAACACCTCCAGAGATGGGACATGCAGAACTTCTGTGTGCAGCATGTGCCAGTGCCTCACCACCCTCGGAGCAAGAGAATTTCTACCTAACATATAACCTAAATCTTCCTTCTTTTTGTTTAAAATCATTCCCCCTTGTCCTACCACTAATAGACCATGTAAAACGTTGGTCCTCCCTTACTGCTTATACACTCTCTTCAAGTTCTGGAAGGTCACAGTGAGGTCTTCCCAGAGTCTTTTCTTCTCCAAGCTAAAGTAGCCCAACTCCCTCAGCCTTTCTTAACAGGAGAGGTGCTTCAGCCCTCTGAGCATCTTCTTGGCACTTCTCTGCACATACTTCTTATGCTGTGACCCCAGGCCTGGATGCAGACCTCCAAGTGGGGCTTCAAAAAGGCAGAGTAGAGGGAGACATCCACCTCCCTCTTCCTGCTGGCCTTCTTAATGTACTTCAGTCTAAATTGAAGCCAGGATGCTCCCAGTCCTTTCAAGTCAAGATTACAGACATTACCTGAGATACTGGTCCAAAAGTATTGCCTCTGGAGAGGAGTATTGCCTTTGTATAAGCAGATGGACTGTTCCAGTGGAGGAGTGATATGGTAATGCTGTCAGCCTAGTCAGCCTCCATGGGTTTGCTAAAGCTGTCTAACATGGGAAGACTGTTCTGCAAGCATCATCATCATCAGTTGTTCCATATTGTGTAGGGAGAATCATTCCAAAAGCCATTTTTGGGGGATGGGAGTAACTTATTTCTTTGAAATTAAACTTTCAGACTGCACAGTCAGCAGTGTGCTTTCTTATGATCCTTTCCTTAATACATGTGGAGATTGTTTAAGCTGGCAAAATACAGACTATGCCATTTCACTCCTGCCACTAAGTGACAGATATGGTCGATCTTCCTATCTCTCGGAGCACCCTCTCAGTAAATGTTTGACTGTTTACACTCAGATAGAACATCTTTGATCTTTCTGCATAACACTGAGATGCCTCTTCACAGTTTCTCCTTCAATGAAATGGGGAAGGAGAATCTCACCCACACTGACACTGCACTTCAGAGTTAAATTGGTTCCTAGCAAGATGTGCTGGGGACTTTGGTTGGAATTATTGGTGTTATAACTGTGCAAAAGCCAGGTTCAATTAGATATTTAAAATTATACTGCTTACTGTGGCTTATCCATTTCTACAGATAATTTCTAACGTTCCTTTAAACAAAGTGTGTCATTGAATTTAATGTTCTGAGAAACCTTATGAACTTCCTATCTACTTGAGACATCAATTTCAAATTGCACCTATAACTGTGTTTTTTATTGAATATTTAAGTCACTTTCAGTTTCTTAATACAGTACATGGTTTTTAATAAGTGTTTGAAAAGAATGCACACTATGGATGGAAGACACTTCTGAGCGTTTTCAAATTGTCACTTTAAAATTGTCACGTTTGTTTAATTAGCCTGTAGATCCTGCCACGTTGATTTATGTCAGCTTGGTAACAGTTTCTTTGGATAGCTAGCAAATCTGATCAGAATGTTTTTTTTTCTTTTTTTTCCCCTAAGGAATTTTTCACATTTCTTTTTTATTTAAAAGCAGTCATTCAGGCACCCAATCTTGCAAAAGTCAGCAGAACAAAAAATGAGCATATAGTATCAGAAAGGAAGATTATTTTAACAGTTCCTGGCATTTAGGTGTTTGTTGACCACTGTCCAGAGGCAAGAGACAAACAGACTACAGACATGAATGTGAACTCCAAGCTAAGTGCCCAGGTTTATGTTTGCTCAGTGTTCTATACGGACTCTTCATTTCACTTGCTGTGTTGCTGTAATTCTTAGCAGGCTGCCAGGATGAGCTCACTATAAACCCTACTTTCAGCAATTGAAAGCTCTTCTGTAAAGATTTTCTCTATTCCAAACTTTCTGTGCAATGTCTAAGCAAATATATTTTTTGTTGTTGAGGGAGAGCTAGAAATAAGACCGTCTAGTGCTTTGCAGGGTGAAACAGGAACAACACAGTCATATATGCACTTAAGAAACGTATCTGATGCTAATGGGGAAAAAAGGCCAGGTTACTGTTCCTTGGAGTTGCTATTGTCTCAGCGGATCATTTGAAGCATGGACTAAATTTCATCTCTGCAGCCAAACACTGGGTATTGTCCGCTGTGAGGAATTCTTTGAGATCTTCTAATTGAATTTATTATGTAAGCACTGAATGTTACAGGCTCCTTTAGGCGTTGTAGTCCTTGAATGTCTTTGTCTTGAGTATATCCTGTTGAAGTATACGTTATTTGCATCCCACACCCCAAGGTAGAGCAACCTTTAAAAGTATTCTACTGAGCCTCAGAAAAAAAAAAAAAGAAACAACACCTTTGTTTTTGCTCTGTAGAAGAACATTCCCAGTAGTGTGGATTGGGTTTTTTTGTTTGTTTGTTTGGGGTTTTTTTGTTTTTTGTTGTTGTTAATTTAACCGATTAGTTCCTTCCCACTTATTCCAGCATTTTATCATTTTGAATCTCACAAACCCTTAATCTCTTCAATAAGAGGCCTGAGCTGCCAGTTTATCTGGAAAAGGAGTGTTTTACCAATGAAATGAAAACTGGTGCAGAGATTTCTTTTTGAAGAGCAGCCCCTTGTTGTTCCTGAGTTCAAAAAACCAAAATAAAAAAAGGTTATGGACTTTGCTTTTTTTCAACCCTGTTAATAGGATTTCATTTCAGTGTAGTTTCCTATTGTGTGGTTTAAAAACAGTGTAGGCATGGAGAGCAATCCTCAATGTTCAGTGTTCATCTGGTGTTCATCCTGAACACTCTGGCTTTGAATGTTAGGACCATTCTGTGTGGGACCAGGTGTCCTCATTGTCACGTTTTGGCAGCGGCTCTGAGTGGTTAATGCTTCCAACCTCAGGTTCGTAAGCTTTGTGAGAAAAAATGAGCTGGGAAATGGGGACTTAAATGTAAGCATGCAACAGTGGGAGTCTAATAGAAATACACTGGAACTGCCACACTTTATAGGAGATCAAAAAAAAAGTCATGTTTTTCTTGCTTCAGTAAGGTTGACAGGCCAACAAAGTTTACGTTATGTCAAAACATCTTCTAAAACACACGTCTATTTTTCTTCACCCACTGGCCTAGTGGGAGTGGGTTAATGGGCAGTGTTGGCATGATTTATAGGACATGCAGATGCAGGGGTAGATCTGCATCAAGGCACAAGTGAGGAAAAGGAAATCGAGACTGAAATGCATGGACATCAAGACTGAAATGCATGTTCTTTTCCAAAGACTAAAATTACTATAATAAATACCGGGTTAGCTTCCAGGTGGCTGCTTAGGTCTTTCTTTAGGAGAAAGGAATTACAGTGTTGAGTGTCAGAGACAGCGTGGACTCTCCCTCTCTAACAGGCCAGAACCCATAGTTTACCCTTGGCAAGCACGCCGAGCTTTTGACCTTGCAGAAAAATCAAAGTGCCAAATTAGAGAGTACAATGATCAGGCTTCAGATTGAGCTTTTGTGAACATCCAGGGCTTGCTGAATGCCAGTCAAGCTGGCTATGTTGCCCTCCCAGGATCATCCAGCATATAGTCACTGTGAGGATCCAGCACTGTCCTGGGTATGGCATAAGACAAAAAAAGAGCAGTTTTTGCCCCCAAAGTGTTCAGTCTCTGAGGTAAGCACCAGGAAGGTAATTACACACAGCAGGGGAGAGTGCGTTCTTTATGAAGTAGGACAAACTGAGACACATGGTGTGCTGGTAAAGAGAGCATCGGAGAGATGAAGAAAAAGAAATGGTGAAAAAAGGACAGCTTCTGTATGGCAGTTTTTAGCTTTTCTAGGCGTGTGCTGTGTTTCCACTTCAAACTCAGATCACTGTTTTAGTGGCATTCCAGTTGAGGTGTGGATGAGTCATGTCAGAGGAAAACACATTAAAAATAAATGTTACTCTGTCACCCCCCCCCCCCCCCCCAGGAAAACTCAGGATACAGTACTGCTTGTGTGGCAGCATAAAAGAGATCTGGCAGTTTCTTGATTTTGAAGGCAAAAAAAAGCAGCCCTTTGTAAAAGATTTCAATGTGTATTGTACAGCAGTGTGTGGTAGATTCATTTATTTGTATTCAATGAGTAACAACTTGCAGTCCAAATTTAATGAAGGCAAAACATGCTTTAAGCAAAACAATTCAGCTTTAATCTCAAACGAGTTAATCTTAAACTAGTTTCTTAATTTCCCTCTATACACTATTTCAGCTAACTGATGTCCCTGCTTGAAGGCTAAAGCTGGTATCTTCTGGCACAAGTTGATGCTTTCAAATTCTGGGAGGTTTTTAGATTGAGTTTTATCATATTGTCAGGATGTGGTTTATAAACTCTCTACATGGCTCTCAAATGTAGTGCTCAATGTAAGAGGTTTCTGTGCTAAATCTACAGAACAAGGTGTTTTGCAGTTTACCCATTTAATTTTGCCTCATATTGAAATTGGAGATATTTTTTTCACTAGGTCGGTGTAAGCAGATCCAGAAATTAAATGCTTTTTTTGATAATTTACATGGATAAGGTCTTGTCAAGGGCTGCTACTATTTGTATGGGAAAAAAAAAAAAAAAAAAATAATAATAATAATAATAATAATAAAATAAACCAGGAATTGATTATATCTGGCAACATAAAAGAGATGGTGTAACGTGTCATATAAATGTGCGCAGTTGTGTGCCTCAGGGTAGATGCAGTCTTGTTTTGTAACTCTAAATTATAGTTTTGCTCTCCTCTTGGTGTGAACCCTAAGTTTCAGAGAAGAAAACAGGCAATTCGAGACATGCCTTTTTGCTTGTGAAGCTTGGGATGGCTGGAACAAATTACCAGATTCCCTTAAACAAGTGCCAGCAGTGAATAGTTTCAAAACACAGTTGCTTATTTACTTGAAGAAATGTTGCCAGTGTTTTTTAAATTGCAAAGATGAAATTGTATGTTGGTATTAGGAACTTTTTAAAGAATTAACTTTTTTATTACTTATTGTGCCTTTGTTTACATTATGTTGCTGTACTGCCAGGATGTTATGTTGTATTTAACAGTTCAGTGCACTCTTCCTATCTCTTGGGAGATGAAACTCCCATGAACTCATGAAAATTAGATGTGCCATTCCTGAATATGGTTACAAGTATCATTTTGAATAAATAAAATCAATGAGGTATGGCTGTGCATCTCAGTGTGGATGAGAAACTGCCAAGAACAGGAGGTGTTGCATTAGCCATGCTGTCTGCATCAAGACCCTGATACTGTGTATTGGGCAACAGTGTGATTAGTTTAGTCACAAAGAGTGACAGAAGAAAGACACCTGGCATTCTGTAAGTGGGCTTAGTATACACGACCTCAAGTACCTGAATATTTATGGAGAGTGTGTGAGTATTTCATAGAATCATAGAATGTCTTGTGTTGGAAGGGACCCCAAGGTCCATCAATTTCCCAATCCTCCCTGCCACAGGCAGGGCCACCATCCTCCAGATCTGGTACTAGGCCAGACTGCACAGGTCTCCCCATGTCTTGAACACCTCCATGGATAGAGCATCCACAGACTCTCCGGGCAGCCTGTTCCAGCATCTTACATCTCTGTGGGGCTTTGTACTTGGTGTTAACTCAACATCTAGTTCTGGATACCCTACATGGCCCAGGATCTCAGCATTCCACTGTGTGAATTCCCCAGAAGTCTTAACTCTGTTTCACCATATAAAATTCCTCATTGGAGCTCTCCTGTGGGCTTCCTGTAAGGTTGTGCTTCATTATTTACACTGCATGCTTTTACATTGCCGATTATGTTCTGTGAACCCTCAGTGTTCCTTCTGCCCTTTATACATGCAAATCACCTAAGCCTGACAAGAGTTGAGCTACAGCTTCCACACATTTTGTTTGATTGCAGTCCATAATAATGGTTTTTCTATAGTAGGACCCTTAGGGAGTTGTGCTGCATGTTCCTGAAAATGCCAGGAGTATGTAAGAAGATGCTTAAGAACACAAAATCTGCTTGGAATTGAACTGAAGGACTATCCTGGGCAGCGTGAGCCAAATTCAGGGTAGTTTTTGGCCATACAGTCTTCCTGGGGTGTGTCCTGAAGAAAACTACCTTGATTCACCTTGGAGAGAAGTTTCAGAGAAGAGCGTAGGCATGTTCTGGCACCTGCACAGCAGCAGGGACCCACTACCCAGCAGAGCTAAGCCATTTGGTAATGTTAGCACACTATCATATAGGCTGTGGTTACTTTTAGGGTTGTGTCAGACTTGCTAAATTGGAAATCCAGTAATGGGTTCATGTGGTGTAGCTTCATTACTCTCCCTTAAAGCTGCCTGTTGATACCTTCTTACTGCAATGGAGAATTGTTTTAGTTCACATACACAAAATTGATTAGAGCAATAAGAATATCAATCATTATTTGCTATTTTTTATTGTCTTCTAAATGCTCTAAGCAAAGATGATGGCTGTTATTAGTTATAGAAACTACAGTATGAGGAATATATATTGAAAAATGTGAAGCATACAGGAAGCAGAGAATACTAGGAAGCTCAACAGAAAATGTCTGTATTGCTATCCATTTCTTTTTGTAAACAGTTCCCAAATGTTTGCAAGGGAGGAAAGGGAAATATTTGCTGTAATGTTTTTAGTCAACCTTTATTAGTTTTGAAAACAATTTCTATGTTCATTTTCATTACATATCATTTCTGTCTGTCCTTCCCCTTCTTATTAATATGGAAAGGAGTAGATGTTTACCATGGGAGGCAATGGAATGCATCTTGCTCACCAGCTGAGCAGAGGGAATTATTTGTTGTCATGGAGAAAACTCACAAGGTGAACACTGTGTTTTTAGATTATGGTCAGGGAAATGGCTGCTTTTTGTAGAATAAACTCTAGCTCTGTAATAAGAAGCTTGTGTGTGCATGCACTGTGTTTCCAAATGGTTTTCTAGTAAGTTTTGGTACAGTAGCAAGATAGATTTTAGTACGACAAAGACATCATGGCAGAAGAAAATAAGCGCTGGGCACTTGCTGCTGGTGATAAATTTGCTAAAACATTTACATGAGTAAATAGTTTCCTGAAGTAATACTCATATCAGAAGAGTTCTCTTTCCAACCTTGTAATTCTATGATTCTCTTGGAGGCCATTGGTCCATCACTGAAATCTTTATTTATTTATTCTCCCTACAGGGAAAAGTATCTGGAATCCCTTTGATGCTAAGAAGTATTTTAAATGCTGAAACATGATAATCAAATTCGTATATATGAACTTACCTGTCATGTCCCTACCAATACTTTCTTAATGTCCTAAATCCCTTCCTAATGAAGCCTTTGGCACAGTATAAACCAGACCAATTACCAGTCAGGCTATTCCCAAGTGTTTATGTCAGTTTTCCATTCCTTCAGAAGGAATATATATGAAAAACAACCCTTAGTTTTATAGTCTTTGTGTTCCATTAGGCTTTACTGTAATTTGCTTTTATTTATATATGTGTATATTTATATATGTATATATTTTTTTAATATACATTCTTCTCTTAGCCTTTTCCCCAAAGGGGAGGAGTTGACATAGTTTTTATGTGTCATACACATAAAACATGGCAACCCCTCACACACTCCTGGCTTCCTAGCAGGGAGAGTTTCATCAGATTTGTATGAATACTGGAACAAGGAAGATACTTTGAAACAAGAAACAGTTTTTATTAAGACTGCGTTGATAAATAGTTAATTAAACATTAATAAATCATTTATAGAGGCCTTAATAAATGGTAAATCACTTGGTTATCTTTATTCCATCAAGGCAATAGGTTGCTTAGCAGCAGCTGTAACATTAAGTTTGTAATAAGTTTGGAACGTCTATTCGTCATATAGTAATTTTTTTCTAAACTCAGCTTTAACATACTGTGTAACCAAAAATCGGAGAAAGTTTAAAGCAACAGATTTAGCTAAGGTCTGAAAGGACTGAATAGGGCAACTGACAGAGAAAATACCCAAAATAAGCTCTGTTTAGCAGCAGTGATGAGTACAGGGTTGTTCTTCCTCCTTCTCCTTGTAATGGGCAAAGATTCAGTGCTGAAACTGCCTTTGTAAACGCCAGTGCTAAGGAAGAGAAAACCACCAGGATTGTTTCTTTCTTCTCCATTTTTATGGATCTGCTATCCGCAGGAGGCAGTAGGGGTAGCCAAGAGAGATCTGTCAAGCCAATAAATGGCACTGTTGGGCTGGGTGGGATCTTAGGAATCCCATCATCTACTACACATCCATGTCCAAGTGCTGGAATCATTTCTACCCAAGCTGTTCCTGACTGATGGGTGCAAATCTGTTCTTAAATGCGCTCCTACAAAGATGGAGATTGCTGCATGAATGATCTGTTTCAGTGCTGCACTGTCCTTACTGTTAGAAAGCTTTTGTATGTGTGTGTCCTTCTGGATGTATTTTAAATTCATATCCTCCATAAAACTGAAGAAAAGATTATTCTCTCCTTTTGCAACAGCCCTTTCTGTAATTGCAGACTGTTCTCATGTCTCCCCTTGATTCTCCCAAGGGGAGTAGCACAAGTCTTGTATCTTGGGAGACCTCAAATTAGATCAGGCTAAGCAGTTTAAAGTACACTGTAGGAAAGAAGCTGCTTCAGAATGGACACAACGTACATGATCTAGCTGCTTTCTTTCCCAGTGGCCTCCTAGAGCCAGAATCCGTGCTTTTACCTGTATTTAAAACTCAGTATTTTCATTTCGAGCAAGAAGGAAATGATGAAAAAATTAAACACAGAGAAAGGAAATAAATCTGGAAGGTGGCTATTAATTTTAGTGACTGATTTTTTAAAGCTATTTACCATCTGCTTCATATCCCCCAAGCTCTGTTCCTTAGAAACAGGCAGGTTTCAGTCCTTCCCTACTTCTTCCTTTTTGACCCCAATTTGGACCTGTACCTCTGTTGTACAACCTGTAGTTGTATTTTCGGTGATTTGTTAGAGCTCTTCTGCATGTGTACATCTTATTTACCTACCTGAGGGCTTTTCTAGCTGAAAAAAAGCAGACCGAACTGAAGAGACAAGCGTGCTTAGCTCATATATAAATAAAACACATGGATTCAATTAAAACATGTTTAAATAGTTTTCAGGAAGGAGAATGCTTGATGTTACTACATCAGACGACCACAGTGACTTTCAAGCCAACAAACTGTGCAGGTTTACTTTCTCATTTAATCTCCAGGTCTGTAAAAAATGTATGCTTCCATAGCAATCATCTGCCCACTCCAATAGTTAACATGATTTTGGAATTACTTTAAGTCCAAACCATATGAAAATAAATCCTAACTTGATTTTGTGGGATTACTTGGTTTCCATTAAATTCTTCTTTAAAGCATTTTGTATTCTCAGTTGTGTTATTGTTACTTCCAGGAATTTCTAAATACTTCCAAATTTGGTTTGATCAAACTTTTTTGTTCCTTTAACTCTCCTCAGGGAGAGATGACCTTAAAGGTCCCTTCTAACCCAAACCGTTCTATGATTCTGTGATCTACAACACATGCGCTTCAATTAAGTGGTTCCTTATTGTTACAGTATATTAAAAGATAGCTATGTCAGAATTCACAGATCAAACAAAGTAGAGCTTTGCAAGTACTTAAAGATGAGGGCCCTCCAAAAGCAATCAGGGCACTGCAAAGAATTCTGAAGCCCTGTATATGGCTAAACAAATGACATACTTTGCTCTTGGGCCTCGATTCTCCACAGTAATGTGCATGTGCTTGAGGAACAAAGTAGGAGAGTTAAGCAGGCAGTCACATCTCTGCAGTGTGGGGTGGTTTTGACCCTTCCCTGAAGCCAGTGCAGTTTCTGTATGTCATTCTGAAGCTCGGTGGTGCTCTATGTGAGCCTAATGTGCACTGTGTGGGGTGGGGGCACAGCACTGCAGCCAGAGCACTGTGCAGTTACCAGTACTATAGCATGTATCTGTAGGCATTTTTCTGTAAATATCTGTATGCTATCTTGTTGCTTCCATGTGTGTAATGTTTCTTTATTTGCTGAGCTTTAAATCCTTGTGTTGCTTTCTATGTATGACCCTATCCGAAATTTTCTACTGAATAACTGAAATGATACGATTCTTTCATAGCTCACTTGTACCTTTGCAATACACTTTGGTGCTCCCAAGGTCACTTACTGAACACATGGATTAGATAGTTGTAACGTCACCAAATCTGTCATTTGCCTGCGATTTCAGTGGAGTCAGGATCTCCTATTTTGTAATTGAAT
Source organism: Tetrao urogallus (assembly GCF_951394365.1). NCBI lineage: Eukaryota > Metazoa > Chordata > Aves > Galliformes > Phasianidae > Tetrao > Tetrao urogallus. The sequence continues at coordinate 1,042,946 of NC_136826.1, forward strand.
TTCCTCAAATAATATTAGAATCATTTTTAGTTTTTCCCATGGTTTTACATTTGGTTGTCCCCTAACAGGGAGATGAGCAGATTTGCTTACAGTTCAGACCACTGAGTTGGTTCTCAGTGGACGCTAGATGCATTTCAACAATAAGTGTTCCAAAATTTTTGCTGGTGTCACCTTCACATGAATCCCAGGCTCTCTGTCCTTTCTTTTATTCTTGGGCAGGAAGAGACTGAAATCAAGCCAATAATTGGAGCTCTAGAATACGCTTCATTTCTGCCTTTAATCAGGCTGCCTTCCTGTCCCTCTTTTAATTATGTGATACAGTATCTGTTTCATCATTTTGTTATGAAGAGATTTGCCACAGAGCAGCCTCTGTGGCATAGACTTTGGCAGAGGCTTACAGAATTTGGGTTGTAACGTCTCATTGAACAGCTTAATGCTGAATGCTTAAATTTTTCACCACCTACTTCTGTGTAGAAGTTAGGCAATCAGTGCAGTAAAACAACTTGCTTCCTATTGTCACGCTGAGCTGCTGCAGACTCACTTACCAGAAGGGATGGACCATTCATGAGCTGTCACATTCCTCCTCCTTGCCACAATTTGGGCTATGGGCAATGAGAACAGGCCCTAGGCATCAGCACCCTCCCCTGTTACTGAGTCATCTGCCGAAGCAACAAGCAAAGCTTTGCTGCAGAAGCAGCAACACTAAGAATGGAAATTTGATGGTCTTCATTAAGAAAAAGCAGTGTCTTGAGAGGTGTGGGAGAAGGTTACATACCCAGTTGCTTTACTGGGGTCCGTGGCACGTAGTTTTTCCTTCCTTTTTCCTTCCCTATGACATGGGATTTTTGAGGAACAACCTGAGACACAAAACTTGCTGGCTGTGTCTTCAGCAAAATACGTAACAACATCCAGCTGTAGAGCAGGCCACTCCTGCAGCCCACATGCAACCACTATGCTACCATTTTGACAACAGCTATTTTTAACAGAATTATTTGTATTATTTATTAAATCATTTGTACAATGTGTTATTTTCACCTGTGGAGCATTTGCACTGGTGGTCATTGTACCTGCAGAAACTTATGCGCTCTGAAGTTTTATTGTTTATGTCCTGGGCTTGACTAATGTGCAGTAGCAGCTGGGAAGTTCAGTTTACTGCACTCAGGATCATGGCCATTGCATGCATAAGTTCCTAAATCAAAATCACTTTTACTCAAGAAAGAATCAGTTCTGAGATTGTAGGCAACAAAAATAATCAAGATGAACAGAACATTCCCAGAGACAAGTATTACTGCCTGTCTGAATATTCATCAAATTGAAAACAAAGATAGGAGAGGATGCAGTAGCATCTGTCATAAAGTATACCCATAACTAGGGTATCTATAAGCTTGACCTAAACCAAACTTTTTGCAGTTTCTCTGTTAAACAAGTTTTTCCCCTCTACTGAACGTAAGCCTCCTTCCAGTCCCACTGAGCTGAGTGGGGTGATGGTTCTGGGCCTTGGTGTGAGAAAGCCTGGTGATCACTTGCACTTCTCTTTGTCTCTCATAGCCACAGGCACTTAGGTGCTTTCTTTGAAGATGGTCGGAACACACGTATACAAATGATAAATCAAGACATTGATAACAAAAATGAGTTTGTTGCTTAGATGGTCTCTTTTGCACGTCTTCATCAGAGATTTGAGCTTCCTAGTAAAGGACAGGCTTCCTGTGTAACTCCATACAAGTCACCTTACCTCTCAGTCCCTCATTTTAAAATGAAATCGATAGTGCTCTGATAAAGTGACACTGCATATCACTATAAGTAACTGTTGCCAGAGCTGTGAGAAGATGCTTTAGTACTTAAAGCATTGTACCCATTCTCTTCCATGCCAGGCATCCATCCTGCAAGCCCACTCGAGATTTTTCTAGAGCTGCCTGTGGTTAATTTTGCCACTACCTAACGCACAGCCCTGCATTTTGCCACCCTGCAATGCTCTATGGGGTTGCACCTAATGCAGTCCAGGAGAGACCCTCTTCCTGCTTGGGCATTGCAGGTAAAAACCTCTTCTATGCTTGTGATGAGCTTAACAGGCTGACCAGGAATGCGGAACCAGATGCCACCTGAGGAATACACACATGGTCAAAATTTTCATGAGTGAAATCCATCCTCACCCTCTTCTCCAGGATGTAATGCCTGGTGGGCAGCTACGGTGTTCATCTACCACATAGGGGTGTGGCGATGCTTCCTAAGCAATTGCATCCCTCAGGCTCTTGGGAGAATAATTGATCATTTTTCCCCTCTCTTCTTCACTTATGTGAATTTGTTTTCAAAAGCATGTTTCTTTCTTCTCTAGGAGATGACCCATTCCTGGCCTCCTCCTCTTACTGCTATTCACACTCCTGGAAAGGCTGAACAGACCAAGTTTTCTATCCCAAGCAAGGTACAAATAAGCTATAACCAATGACCCAATTAGCATTCTGTTCTGCTGAGTGTTCTTCATTGGAGAGGTTATTTTTGTAATTTGTTATTGTTTTTGTAATTTTTTAATTTCTAAGGCTATTTTTAGTTGGATATTCCCAGTCAGATTGTTGTTATGAGTAGGACTGTATAGTTAAAACTGTAGAAGTGAGCAAAGTGAGTTTTATGTCTCATCACAATAGCCTTTCTACATCCAATATAATGCCTTTTGTTTGTTTTGCATTGTGTAACACAGTGGCTGATATGGTATTTGGTGTCCTTGTGATTGACTGCATGATGAACTTTAGGCTGCATGGTCAAATTATGGTGAAACTTCATTTCTGCTGGTGCACTAGTGCTGTGCCATCTGTCAACATGCTCAACATGCATGCTCTAAGGACACGTGGTTGCAAAACACACTGCCTAGTATTGGTCTTGTTAAAAGCATGCACTTGACATTTGCCACATCCAAAGCATGGGCCTGGAGACTACCTTGCAGTTCACCTCACATGCAGTGAACTGTTAAACTGTATGATTTGAACATGTCTTCAGCCCAAATTTTGTTGTTGCCTTCTAGCTGTGATTCTGGTAGAGCAGTAAGAGATCGAGCTTGCACCCAGAGCAATTGCAGCCAGGGTCAACGTTTGCTGGGACCTGAACACCTGTGAGCTGGTGATGTTTGGAGATGAGGAGAATTTCCCCTAGCAGAGAATGTACACCAGACTGATGGATATACATATACCCTAAAGGAAGGACTTTGGAAAATAGCTTTTAAAGACGTACTGGTACTGCTGGACACTATGGTTCATGCAGTCATGTCTTCCCTTAGAAGCTGGAATGTGATTTTCCTCTTACTCCCCTGTCTGAATGTAGTCACCGTACTTAATTGGAAATTGTATGAAATTAGCAGGATCTGTGGCTCCTTAAGAATAACACAGCCAGTGCCCAGAATGTCTTATTTTGATGGAATGTGATTGTTACTCTTCCAGCACTTCCAGCCAGTGTCAGTGAAGTTAACTGCTGCAGCAATAAACACCATAAATCATAATCATACAAGAACAGAATCCTCACTGTAAATCTGGTTAAATTCAGTTGAACCTGTTTAGGTGAATTCCTACCTGTGTGAATACATATATAAGTGAGAGTGGAGGTTTTTTTTGCCTGCAGGAAGATGAAGTTTTTTATTTATACTCTGGTTTAATTTAGTGTTCTGTTTTTGATGGGTGATTCGGACATGAGTACTGCAGACAGCTGCTGTCTCCATTGAGAGCAGGATAAGCAGAAGTTCAGAGAAGCTGAAGTTTTATTTTGCTTTTCTGTTCCTGCTGTTTGCTTTGAACTTTTAATATCCACATCAGTGTTAATAATTTCTGGACGTGTTAAATGTTGATCATAAAATTCTTGACCATATCACTTGAATATAAAATATAAGTTCAGTTATTTGCGCTGTGAGTTTAGGAAATAAGTGAGCACATAAATATTTCTGGGTTAGTTAGTTTTACCATTAAAAAAACAACAAAAAACCCCATAAATTTATTCTCTGAACATCACACTAGATCATTTATAGCTAGCCAAATTATTGATATTAGACATACCATGGCTAGGTTCTGTGAGCACTTAACCCAGAGACAGACACTACTAGAAGTTCTCATTTTAACTAAAAGAATAAGTATCTTCATGAAAAACATACACAAAAGACGTGATTACAAAAGTGGAACTTATCAGAACAATTTATCCTGTTGAAATTCAAATTTAAAGTGCCATGTTTACTCTTAGGGCACAATTTACTTCACAAGGGACTGACTGACAGCACAGTACAATATTAGGAACTAATAATGCCCTAAGAGGAAGTGCAGTGAGGACTTTAATGACTTTTACATCCTACAGAACTAACACTTCCAGCAAAGTAGTGCTTGGCTGTAAGGCAATGTTGTAAATAACACCTCAATTTGAAATGATCAGACTCTGCTGGGAAGGAAAGCTGATTGCAATCACTGTGGACTGTAGAGCCTAGAGAAAAACTAAGCAAGAAACCACTGTGACACGAAGGTAGCTTAGCTAACAAAAACCCCTGCATTAGCATGCTCAGGGTTGCAAGCCAGATTATTTTCCAGTGTAAAGTTGTATTAAAAGGAAATGAAACAATGTCCATCAGTCAAGAAAATGCTTATTGCATCTCTATCAAACCCTGTGTTTCACAGCCCAGAGGAAACCGCTATGTCTATCAAGAAAAGATTTCTGTATTTTCAAGCCATGAGATCATAAAAGAAAGGCAGTGGCATTAAATTTATTGTACTTAAATTTTATGTCACAGGTGCATCACATTTGTATATGTCCATGCCTGAAAAAAGGTGTGGGATGGAGAATAACGGCAGCTGGGGACAAGCTGTTGTCTGAACTACAAAATTGTCCCTAACCAGTGCTCTGTCTCCATGTTTAATAGTTTTTGGAACTAATGTCACAATTGTTGCCACATGGTCTGTTCTCTGTACCATCTCCTTCCTTATTTGCATAATGCTAGTGTCCTTAGTCTAGCAAGCTAAGATATATCTTACCTTCTTCATCTCGTGTAACTAATGCTGACATTTCATGTGTTCTTCTTTATAGGACTCCCAACATCTGACCTCAGGATACAATGTACAAAGTAGGTCTTTATCATCCTGGTCCTAAGAGTCAGGGTTAGGTTGTTGTTGTTGTTGTTGTTGTTTTTCCTGTTTGACATCATTAAATCAAAGGCTAAAAAAACACTTTCTGTGGTGCTAAAGCAGATCGGTTCCATTTTTTATTACATGTTATGCATTGTGGCATGTTGTGAAACTGAGTATAATTAGATGGGCTGACAGCTTTGGGTGCATTTTAATTCTACGGTAATCTTTTGACATTTGAAAATGTGTTTCCTTTGTTTGCAGAGTGGAGTGATCCAGGAGGGAAAGTTGCAACTAAGTCAGTGCCACAAAAGTCGTAAGTATGATTATTTCCAGCTTTACATCTTCTTTTAAATTTATCACAGACAATGAGCTTATTTCTGCAAAGGTAACTAAAATCTAGCTCCACTCATAATGTTGTCCTGGTGTTCAGGTGTTCTCAGTAGTCCTTAAAAATTAGTCATAAACCAGTTTTATGTTTTCAGTGCTTATTACTGTTTCTTCTTTTTAAGCATTAGCTAACAGAGCTATGTATGAAAGATGAGTTTATTAAGCAGAAATAATGCTGATTTTAGTTGTACAGCTTGCCAGAATTAAATCACTTTTATGCTTCTTTCATCAGACTCTAAGCCTCTTAGAATAGAAAATGCAACCCAATGAACAGACGATGCATGAATTTTAACGTTTATACTGTGAGGAAGAGTTAAATGCATAATACAGAGTGATACTACTAGCTGGTGTTGAAAAGTGGGTCTTGGGCTTCTTACACATTGAAACTGCTGAAAATCACAGATGATCTATAAATATGACAGTGGAAAATTGTAGAAGAGCCAGTTCTCCACTGTGGTAAACCATTTTTCTTTTGTGCTTTCCTGGTTTAAGATTGTAATAACATGGCACTGTGTTGAGACCAAACTGTTTCCTTCCTTTTACCTGAAGATCTCAAAATAATTTGCAAATAGGAATTAAACACTTACTCTGACAAGTAGTTTGTTGTTTTGCCACTTTTTAAATATGTGAGCCTGATTTCAGTTTAGGGCTGCTATTTTATTTCTGTGTTCGAGTGTTTTAAACTACAGAATGCAGTACTGTGCCAGCTTAGCTGAAGTTTGTGTAAATACAATGTGTTCATTTAGAATGAGTTCAAAATTATTCTAGTGGTTTCCCTTTCACCTACTTAGGCCAAAATTTTGACTAAATTCATATAAGGGAAACAAAACTCAGTGGAGAGATAACTTTTTTGGTTTGTTTGCTTGTTTGTTTTTTAATTAATTAAGGTATATTGATTTTAATGCAGTTTTGTGTATAGGAAATAACTTGCTGGAATTCAGGGATCTGTTTGCAGCTGCGTACAAGATTTGGGACTAGACCACTGGTATCCAGTTCAATGGTACACTTAGCAATCTCTTCAAGTTCAGTTCTTTACTCCTAAAGTCACAGAAGTACTCATTCAAATAAAGTTAGCTCTTTGAGTAAATCTCTGCAAAGGAACTGGGGAGGAATGCTAATGATAAGTACATTATTTTGAATGAATAGCATTTGTTTATGAAACTTAGTATCAAATTAGTGCTTCCCCTTTTTTATTTTGATTTCCTTGATGATTGATTTCTGACTTTTTTAAAGAATCTACCCAACTAGACCCTCTGTTCCTCATGGCAGAATAGGTATGTTCATGTTTCAGAACATCTAAGTGGTTCAAACCTAACACCGAGCACATTCTCTGATAAAAAATAAAAATAAAAAACATTAAAAATTAAAAAATGTATATTATCGCATCTTAAAATGGTTTTTCTCCTAAAGAAAGCGTGTTTGGACTCCACTGTGAAAAATATTTTAGTGAGCATACTATAAAATACAGTATTTCAATAGTTTGTAACTAACAGTAATAGACTTGTCAATCATGGTTTATAGTTATAAGCTGAATTTCAAAAGAACAGTACTTCAGAGCTCAGTGGTATATAGTGCATTTAATGGGACCAAAGCTCTCTATAGGAAGCCTGATATAAAACTCAAAGACACTGAGTACATTTTATGAACCAGTTGCTCTCTGTTCTGCTGCTTGATCTAAAGTTCCAGTACTATCAATCAGATTTCTGCTGCAATGAACTGCCTTCTTATGGTAGGTGATAGATTTTACACATGAGAGATCAGAGCTGCAATAAAGCTACTTTTATTTTTAGCTTCCAAATGAAGATCAGCTAACCCATTACTATCACTTTTTCTCTTTTACTGCAGAAAAATTGTTAAGGCAGCTTCCAAGAATTTCCACAGGGCTTTGTGAGGTTAGAAGGCAGTCCACTGTGAGCCTTGGTATTACGAGGCCGATTTGTTTCTTTAGATCTGCGTGTGCAGCCACCACTGTGTTCGACAGGAATCACTGTACACTGGGACGGGGTTGGGCATAATGAAATTACAGCAGAAAGCGGGGCAGAAAGACATAATGGAATCAAGTAGTTAGAGCTGGATAGTGTGATCTAAATAAACTCTGATGCACTGACAGCTCCTGTGCTAGTTGTGTTTTAATAATTTAGTATTTATCAGAACAGAGTTGTAAGAGGAAGGACTTAATATTTCTGATACTGAACAGTGTCAGGGATACTGGAGTGTATGAGTAAAATTTCAATCCAACTTATCCCCAGTAACATTTTTTGCTACACTGTCAACCACACCGCATGATCTAAGTGATTTCAAAACTGTACCCCCACCAAATCTTCATGTATTTTGCCAGTGGGAGGCTGAGAGGGTTGTTTGGCTCCAAGAAGGCTCTGGGAGACCATATTTCAGCCTTCAGATACAAGTAAGTGGGCTTACAGTAAAGAAGTGGAGAGACTGTTTTATATAAGAGGATGTAGCGATAGGACAAAAAGTTTTAAACTAGAGGGGAGTGAATATAAATCAGATGTAAGGAAGAAATTCATTAATCTGAGGATGCAACCAGCAGTGGAACAGGGTGACAAGGGACCTGAAAGTGCTCAAAGTTAGGTTGGATGGGACTTTGACCAGCCTTGATCTACTCGAAGATGTCCCTGCCAATGGCAGGGAATTTGGAACTAGATGATCTTTAGAGATCCATTCTGTGATTCTATGATTTCATTTTGACCAAACTGTGTTCTGCTCCAGCAGCCAAGCTGCCTGTATCTCATTACAGAATTTGTTTGTAGAAGCACTGGCATTACAAGAGATTGGACCAAATGGATGAAGTTGGGATTATGTCAAAGTTCTTCACCTACATTGTACATGAATGATCAGGGATATTTTCAATGACTCATGTATCTACCTTCAGATCTCAATTTCTACTTAAAATTCATAAGTGAAATTTTGAACAAGTGTGTGCACGGGTGGGTGCATATCATGGTAGCATTTTAGAGTTGAAACTAGGCTAGGTAAAACTATGCCACTTGGCTTCCTTTTTTTTTTTTTTTTTTTTTTCTTAATTTTTAATTTTTACTCTCTTTTCTTGTTGTTAATGTATTTCAAATTCACTGTAATACTCCATGGGGTGCTGTGCAGTCAGTTTTCAGCCAGTCCACTCTGATTGGTTGTCCCAAAACATAGCTAGTAGGAACAGAATAGGTGCAACCAGTTGCACTGAGAAGGATTCTCTGTCAGCTACCATGAATTCAAGGGCATATACTCAGCTCGTGACTTAAGAACTGTTATATAATTACCACTGCAAGTATGTCATCCTCAAACATCCAGTTCTTTTGTTTTGTTTGGTTGTTAGCATTTGGCCTACGTCCAGTTGGAAACTACGCAGAATTTCTTTAATCAAGCACATCCTGTGTTTGGAAATCATACTCTAGAGTAGTCTTGGTTAGTTTCCATAAAAGCCTGGCTGAAAAGAATAGTGTAATCATAATGGTATTCTTCCCTTTTCATAAAAAGACTTCCTATACTTACTGTATTCGTACAGTATCGAAAGGCCTTTTCTAGGGCTGGGTGAACTGCCAGAAGCCATTGAAAACATAGAGCAACAATTTTTATGGTCGAAATAAAACCAACTTATTTTATCTTTATAGTGTTTTTGTGCTCCACTCTACTTAATGATACATAACCTGTGTGGGGGTAGAGGGCAGCTAAACGCAGGGGGTTCAAAAAAACAAAGTAAGGAGCTAAAACCTATTATGTGAAATTTCAAGAACTTCTCAAAAGCTGCACACCACTGGATTCAACTGCGCCAAGCTTTCACTTCATGGCTCTTAAAACATTTCAGTAAATACTAGTGCTTTTCTAATCCTATAGATTAACACAGTACTTCATGGAAAACTGAAAATGGAGATGTGCTTCCTGACATCTAACTAGTTTTCCTAAGTATCTAATGGCTTTTTTGAACTTCTTCACTCTGTCAGGGGCAGCCACATGGGAGCATGCAAACCAAAATTTGGCAGCATGTTCAAGCTATGAATTAAAGGTAATTCACAGTTTGAAATAAATCAGCATGAAGAGTAATCAAACATCAAGAGGATTTTACACCAGGGATTGTATATTGGATAATGCTACAACACGTAATGTTGTTACTTGGAATGTTCACATCAAGAAGCGCTGATGAATTCTTAATCTTGGAAGGATTCAATTTTAAAAACCTGAGATGCATTCAGTGTTGATGCATGATTTCCAGTTCAATCACAAAGAAATTCACGAAGAAATATTCATCTCCATCTGAATTAGGAAGAATACATATGTATATCTGATTTTGTATCTGCGTTCCACTCACAGACCAATCCAGATGTAATACTCTCAAGAAGATGAAATGTCAGTATTTCTAATTACAGGTTTTAATCAGTGATATTAAAACACAAGATCATCAATTGATCCCACCAGAGGTGATAGCCTGCTTTGTTTTATAGCGTACATTCATTTTCACTTAGCAAGTGTGGCAAGCTTTAATCACTAGACTAAGTACTGCCTGTTTGTTAGAAGTGGGAAGTTCCAAGGATATTCCCTCTGGGTAAACTGAGAAAGTTATGAATACAAGGGACTTACATTGCCATGTACAAATTATGATAAGTGAAACAACACTGGCATTTAATTGAAACTCCATTAGTCTTTAGAGAGCTGCAGTGCACCATATTAAAGGGACAAATAGAAAAAGAAAATAGAAGGTCTCTCTGGTAAGATATCATTCCTCTTTCATATTTTGTTTTGTTTTATTAGTTAGAGGTTTCCTTTGCATCCTCTCGCTCTGATAAGTTCTGAGGAGTTACCACCTGGGATTTGGAACAATGATAATCAGTTGTGATTATATCTTTTTATTCCTCACTGCCTCAGGCTTCTCCTATTGAGCACAGTCCTGAGTAATCGGGACTAAAACATGCAGACATTTCCTTTGGCCAGTTGCTTATAGAAGCAAAACATTTTTGCTCTTAAGTATTTTAAAATTCAGTGCCAATTAAAAGCCCTCTATCCGTGAAAATAAGCTAATTATTCAAAATAATTTCTAAATTAGACTTCTAATGTGTTTTCATTATTCAGCTGGCTTGCATACAGTTTAGCCTTCCTGTCAAAATAAAGTTATTTCCTAGTACATTCTTTTACACGATCTCTTTCTCCTGACATGTTTATAAATCAGTTTAAAAGATTGCATGAACAGAACTAAATTAAGTCTCCCATATTTTGCTGATCAATGTTGAATAATTTTTCTTGACTATTGCGGGTATAATTATTGTCCTTCTAAGAATGCCTGAAACAACCTAAGCAACTGCAGTCTTACCAGCTTTGATGACTGCAACTCAAATAAGCATTAAAGCATTTGAATTTCATCTGATACTACATAAACTCTCATGAAATGAACATTTTTTACCCCGAACACTGAAATACTTTGTTCTCAAGTGCGATGCAGCACAGCTAAATATATACTATCACTGAAGCATGACCACCGGAGTGTCAGTATTAATAGAGACAGGTAAATGACACGTGTTAACATGTTTGAGTTCAGGATGTATTTCCCTGCCTGCTATGTATCAGTTACCATTTCGGAAAATAGTAAGACTAAATCTGCCACAGGTTTTCCTGTATTTAAAGAGCTTTTCCACAAGCAGCAGCATATGCTGTGCCGTCATGGCTTAAGTCTGAAACCGATCTCTCAATTTACATTTTTGTGGGAAGAAATCACTTCCAAACTTCAGAGCAACTTCAAACATTAATTTCCAAAAGCAAATGTACTTGGTAGATCTGAAAGTGTAAATCAGAATAGAGAAGAGAAGGCCACCACAGCCAGCAGTGTCACACTTACTGATGAAATCCATATGATCTAACTTCTTCCGTGCTCTTTTCACCATAATTTGGTTCTCACCCTACTCCCTCTTAATTCTGACCTGTTAGTAAACTTCAGGTTCAGAACCCAGTCATTTAGCTCACATGCTGTTTCCTGCTGATGCTCCCTTCTCCTGTCACTTTCATTCTTATTTTCATATCTTACTAGTTATTTAGTCATGAGTAGCCTGAGGTAAGCTGAGAAAATTGTCTCCAATATTTGTCTACACCATGCAGCAAAGTAGTTGTAATTGGAAATGGGTGATAAACTTGAAAGAAGAATGGATTTTTCAAGGAAGCTTGGCATTCATAAAACCAGAATGGGCTTGAAACTCCCAGTCTGTGTCCTAAGTATCCTAGGTAAGGCTAACAAGCACTTCTAGTATCACAACTTAATCCTTTGCATCTTTCCTCTGAATCCCTCTGACAACCCCAATAATCCATTACATTTTTCTCAGCTTTATACTCTCCATCCAGATGAACTTATATTGCCACCATTATCCTGTGGGCTGAGAGCTCAGCAGGGCTCCAAACCCTATCAGTTTTCTGGCCAGAGGGCTTATTTTTTATGAAGTGAAGTTCTCACAACACCCCACGAGGCTGGGCCATGCTCACTGCATTATCCTCCGTCTTGGATGGCACTTGGAGTTACAGATTCGGAATGTTTTTACCTTACATATGGGTCCTCCCAAATGACAAAAAAAGGAAAAGTTTTCTCCACTGCTGTGCTAGTTACTGTTCTGAGATCCAGAAGGAAGAGCTGCTTGTCTCACTTGTGCCTGTGCATCTTGCAAAAGTGCACGTTGAGAATCTGCTAATACTGTAACCATAGCTTCCTTAATATTGGATGTAGCCCTAGAGGAAGAGGGAGGTATCTGTGGCATTACCCCAGCAGATGCAAACTGATTGTTTAATTAAAATCCGTGTTACAAAAAGCACAGGGTCGAGGGGAGTGCAGAAAATTGGCAAATAGAAAGTCATTTCCTAATTCCCGTGAGGGATTTTTTTATCCTTCAAGGTAAAAATGCTAAAATAAATAAATAAAATTCTGCAGGTAGTTTAGCTTTCAGGAAATTGTCTCTTATTGAGAAGTCTTGTTTAGTCAAAATACTTCAAAAAAGATCTTCCCAGGTTTTGAAAGAAAGATGTTGACTCACTCATCTTCCTTGTATCAACAAGGAAGACTTCAGTGTAGCTGTCAGGCTCAGCTCAGACTGTAAAAGTAGTAAATATCTCCAGTAATGAGGGGATTGCTTTCACAACCTGCCATATATCCCATGTGAGTATTTGCTTTTTTGGTACCACATGTATTCTACTGCATTTTGAGGACCTGTATTTCTTTTCTGCAGAGAGAGAGAAATGTAAATCAGTGCTGCCCATTTTTGATTTAGCATGAATTTTATTTCCAGACAAATTGGAAAGCCTATACAAATCATATAGTTTCAAGTCTGGCTGTGTGCTAGACTGGAATTTTTGGTTAGGTCAAATCTTTATCTCAGCTTCTTTTTGTGGTACTTTATGGGGAGATTGAAGAGGAACTGAAACTGGTGACCTGTCTTGACCTTTAGTACTGGATTAAAATTCCAACTTGCTGCCATGGCAACAGGCCTTGAAAATTAGAACCTGACAGAAGCAGGGAGAAACTTAAAACTGCAACTGCAGCGCTGAACTGAAGAGAGGTTGCTTACAGCTGTCAGTGACAGCTCTTAATTGAGATGATCTGCCTTTCCAAGTACTTAAAAAAATAACAATAATACTAGGAAGAGAGAACAGAAAATGGTGTCTTGATTGTTTTAGGCAAAAATCTGCTGCAGTGCAAAGTAAAATACATCCTGAAGCATCCAGCACAGCTGGACTGTGATATTAGAGGTGGCCTGCGTGGCAAGAGTGGACCCAGGCACATGCTCACAGAGGTCTAAACCACCCAGACCAGGCCACTAGCAGGAGCTAGAGAGTGGCCACTATAAAATCACGGGTTGACTTTCTGACTTGAAATTTCAAGTGTCAAATTAGTTCCTAGAGCAAGTTAGCTGTATCAGAGGAGTTACAATCAGAGATGTGTTCAGCCCATCCCAGCATACAACTACCACTGTTACCATTTCCTCTAATAGTACCACTAATACTGCCCTTAATTACTGTCAGACTGTAATATGGAACCCTGGAGTATCTGGCAATAAACTTGTGTTTTGCCAGGAGGAAAGGTAAAAAGACATTTAAATAGGTTTTTAAAATAAGTATGAAATCTCTGAAGATGTACTCTTGTAGTGTGTGCTGTATATCAAAAAAATATAAGCATCTAGTTGTAACAATGGCTTTGTAAACACATTACTGAGCAAACTATGAAAAGTAATCCACCAAGGAGCTGTTTCCTTAACTCATAAGCACTAAGTTAAGAGACCAGTGCCATAAAGTAGATATGTGCAGTTAAAAAAACTTCCCTTTTTTGGTGAGATTATTTTATTTCAAGCCCAATGGGTAGCTCTTTTTTATTTTAGATGCATATATTTTTATGCTTGGAAATATCTGTATTTAAGGAAAAAGTCAGTCCTCCTTGCAAAAGCCATGAGTAATTCATTAGTACATGAACAGTGCTTAAGGGCAGCATAAGAAGTGCCCGCATGTACCTCACATGGGCAGGGCAGCCGTGGTGTCATGCAGTCCTACCACAGCTATCTGCTAGCTTTGTGTGGAATTATAACACTGACATGAGTAATGAGAAAAGCCTTCAGCTGTCATTGCTTTCATCAGCTTTGGAGCATGGTCTGAGGGGCAATTGGAGCCCACCTCCCAGGGCATGCAGAGCCTCCTGATTCCCAAGCCCCCATGGAGGCTTGGTGAGCTTTCATCCGCTGCAGGGCAGCCCCACCACAGCAGGACTGCAGGCTGCTTACCCAGCTGCACATGTAGTTAGGTTTTATGGCCATTTGGAAGGCCAGATTCCAAATAATCCTGGCAGAGCTGTCTATCAACTGTGCACATCCCTTGCCTTTATGTACCCACCTCAAATCAGGAGCAGCCTGCTCTGGGGAGGTTGTGAGATGTCCCATCCCACAGTATGGATATTGTTCAGATCTCATATTGACATCTTGCCTGGGTGAGGATCCTTCCATCATACCACACTCAATGTTAAGAAGAAAAGGAGGATCACAGCCAAAGCGTGATCTGAATTCTGAGCTGATGTGCTTTTTCTCATTATTTACCATGTCTTTTTCAGGGAGAACAGCAGTGTTGCTGGTGACTACAAGAGGAGTTTGCTCAGGTACTATGCAGCTCCTTTTCAAAGGGATTTTATTCAGGAAACTGAAAAACTTGAGAAGATAAGGTGTTAAGTGAATTATGTACAGACTGGATATGGAATTAATCTGCCATAGCTAAAAATCAGTAAAAGACATATAGCCAACTGCCTTCATTTTTTTTTAAGCCATGTAGTCATGCAAAAACTGAGCTAGGCATCCAATATTATATTTGTTCTGCAAAATACAGAATTGTCAACACTAATTTCTTTAGCTGGTGTTGCATACTATTATTATTAATGGACACTTGTAGATTAAAAAAAAAATACACAAGGATTGATGTAGGACCATATGGTACACAGTTCAGATGGATTAATATCAGTAAGAAACCAATCATTGATTTTGTCTGCTTTGTCTCAACCTGTAGAAAAAAGTAGCTATCTAGGGGACTGGTGGAAATGTGTGCGGATGAAATCTCAGCTATGACTGGTCTTGGTGCTGTTAGAAGTAATTGAAGTTTGAGACTGAACAGAAGAGTGAGCACTGTGCTCGGTTGTGAAGATTTTCCAGGACTTTTTTATTAGTGTAATAACATGGCACTCCAGCACTCTTGTTTTTTAAAGACTGAAGGCTTTAATAAGCAGCTGTTCACATGTAGTAACTTTTTAAAAAGTCTATTCTGATAAGTGCCACTTCTTCATGTGTTGTCTACAGAATGTGCACTATGCATCATATTAAAGAAAGAATAAAGCAAACATAATGAATCTATTAAATCGTAATGGCTCCCAATCATGACAAATTTGCAGATTAAAGCTCATCGAATACACATTTAAATGATAAATGATAATGGCTTGGAAAGAACCATTATGATCTATTTCATCAATAATCCACATTTTTTTTGCCTTGTAACTACACCAAGGATGAACATAATGGATAGAGCCTGATGTAAAATATATTTTGTTTGTGAAAGAGAATCAGAGGAAAGAATTTTTCAGATTAACAAATCTAAGTGGTTGTTACTGTTTGTTTTTACTGTTTGTCCATGACAGATTTTCCCCCTTGTTAATATTAATCTTTTACAGTGCCAAAGCTTATACTCATAAAAGAAGTGTGGCTGGTCTTACTATCCCTCAAGCTGCAGTTGTTTTCACTGTGTTTTGGAAAGAGTAACTTAACAGAATGAAGAAAGGATGCAGTCAAAATCATCAGGCTTTCTGTTGCTAATTGTTCAGCACTAGTGAGCATCTAGTTTCACGAAGTTGTAAACAGCATTCAGGTAGATTTGTCACAAATCTGTCACATTCGCCATACAGAAATATATGCTCTAGTTTTTTGTTTACTACGTGCTGGGATTTGTTGTGACTCCTCAGGACAGCCTTCAGGGCACTCAAGCAGTTCCCAAGTGCATTCTTTTCAATCCAGATGGTATGGATGTATTTCAACACTCACATGCATTCATGTGTGGAAGACCTAATGGGGTTTTCATAGAATCATAGAGTAGCTTGGGTTTGGAAGGGACCTTGAAGAACATCTAGTTCTGCCCCACCAGCTCAGGCTGCCTGGAGCCCACCCAGCCCAGCCTTGGGCACATCCAGGGATGGGCACCCATGGCTTGGGGCAGCAGTGCCAGGGCCTCACCACCATCTTGGTGAAAAATTTCTACTTAATATCTCACCTCTTTTAGTTTAAAACCATTTCTCCTTGTCCTAACACTCTCTGACTGTCAGAAGCCAGTCTGCCTGCTGTTTATAAGCTCCCTCTAAGTACTGGAAGGCCACAGTAAGGTCTCCCTGGAGCCTTCTTTTCTCCAGGCAGAACAATCACAGCTCCCTCAACATGTCTTCTTAGGAGAGGTGCTCCAGTCCTCTATTTTGTTATCAAAAATTTCAAGTTGTATTGAAACAAAAATTTCCTGCTGAAAAAGAGAGGTGAAAGTAGACCTGAGCCTTCTGTTGTTTTTCCCTAGAACGGGGAAAAAACAAACAAACAAACCAAAAATGCTATCAAGTATGGGTTTTTTTTGTTTTGTTTTGTTTTGTTTTTGTTTTGTTTTCCTTTTTATTGCCATGAATTCACTCCAATCCCAAAGGAATTTAGATTATATGCCATGGCAGTCTGACAGAAATTCTAACTGGAAAGTAGCAGTTCACCTAAAGCTGAATTTTTTTAAATTTATCACATATTTTCGTCTGCAACATTCAAAAGTCAAATTTGTGGCAAATAGGAAATTCGGTGAATCCATTTGCCTTCCTATGTTTCCAGAAAAATTGAGTGATTTAACATTGGAGTACTACCCTACTGTATTTAGTCACACGAAGGTCATTTCAGCTAGTACTGTCGTTTATCTGAAGGACATGAAGGTCCGTTTTAAGAACCACACTTGCCAAGTACTTCTGGTCATTTTCTATTTTCCGATAACGTACCATTGCCACTTACTTCTGGGGAGCCATTTGACAATAAACAAGACAACTGGTTTGTCAACTGACAAAAAAACCAGCAAGGTCTGCTTCTAGGCCTAGATAGTCCTTTTGGCAGCACCCATGGTTTAGGTAGCTCTCTCCAAAAACAATTCCTTTTTATTTTGATTTTTGATGTACAGCACGTGACTCCCATGCTTCACTGGGAGCTAAGCACTTCAGGTGACTTTTATCTCTAGCATTTGGTATCTGTAGCAATTCTGTATTGATAGCATCCCCCTTACTAAGCAATGTTTTGAATTACAGAATAGAGAATGGGAGGCTTTTAACTTTGAACACATGCTTTACGTAAATTCTCGAGTAAAACATAAGCTTGCATTAAATTTGTAGTTGTTCTCCTGAAGGCTGCACATCAAAATATTTCTGGTGCCTGTGCCAGAAGCTGCTGGGGCTGGGGTGACATTCACAAGTCGTAGAATCATAGAATCATAGAATCACAAGATTGGAAACGACCTATAAGATCTAGTCCAACCATCTCCTCATCACCACTGCCACCACAAGCACTAAAGTCCGTGCAAGGAGGGGAGTTGTAAGGACAGCTGTGCTGTCACCCAGCATTAGAGCTCCCAGAGCCAGTGCTGGGGAGCTTGTGCTTCCACACAGACCATAACAGCATCAGATATAAACCCCGTGGGATTCCCACAAGGACATAATGCCCACCATCACCAAAGAGCCAAGAGCTGTGCCAGCACCTGCACTGGCATCAGTTTGGTCATCATGAGCTACAAATCACTTTACACACACCTTGATACAGTGGAGACATGGCCTTAATTCTTCGGAGATGTGGAGACCAGACCTTGATCTGCACCTGACAATTGCAGAGCTGGGCTCTGTGTTTTGATAACCTTGTCTCTCTTTGTGTGGTCTGTTCCAGCCTTCCAAATCCCTGTGCAATCATATGAGGTACTGTTATGGCTAGGATCATGACTTCAAAACTTGTTAGTAAATATTCCTCTCAGCAAAGTTTGGTCTGTAGGTGCTTTTTGGGAGGGGCTCAGTCCTGAGTGTTAAAAAACAGCTCTGTTTTTAGGCTTTATTCCATAGTAAGATTTGCTGAAATGACTTGCTGCAGTAAATGGGTCTTTTAAAATTTTTCAAGTTCGGTTCTAAGTTCAGAGATAGCCCTTAGGCACTGTGGTGGAAGATCCTTGTACGTATTACAGAGTGATTATTGACAGAATTTAAGTTTATTGACCCTGCTCGCCTAATTCCTAACAAATTTTCTAAAATCCTTACAGAGCACTGCAGACTTTGGGTAATTCCAGAGCTGCATTTGAGATTATTGCTTTATTACTTTTCTTCTTTCCATTCCCTTTCCCGGGCTGACTGGTCCTCTGACATTTCTTTTTTAATATATTCTAAGCAGAATATGTGTTTGTCCTTCCTATATCTTTCCACCTAGCATTTATCCAGGGTATCTGATCTATTCTGTTGATTCAGGCACTTTCCTCCTCCTGCTCTAACCCATCTCAGCAATGTACTTGCTTGGGCAAAAAAAAAAAAAAGTTCTTTTCAGCAATGCAATAGCTTTGCCAGTGAGTTCAATGAAAACAGATGGCTTGTTTATTCCTCTACTGATGACTAAGAATATTCTGAAAATCAGTAAACTTTCTACCTATCTGACTTCCCCTGTGCAGACTTGCGTCTCTTTTCCCAACATCTGCCATAACTTTGAGTTTCTTGCTGGATGACTGAGCTGATCCATTTTCCCCCCACTTGCTGAGCTTGGCAATAGAGGGGTAAAAACCATACTTGAACTGGTAAAAAAAAAACAGTATTTAATTCTTGCACAGGATTCTGGTGTTGACTGCTTATATCTCCTTACTGTATAAATTAAGTACAGTTTGAGCTTGACTGATTTCATTATCAGACACCACTGAGGTTGTTAATAGCAGGTGAATTCTTTGGCTTTTAGAGAACCTCTCATAAATTTTCACAGAATGAGAACTGAAAGGAAATATTTGCTTTAAGAAGAAAGGTTGGGTACTTTGGGAGTCTTTCTGACTCTTTTTCGTTTTTTTCCCTTCACGGTAGAAAGACTGAAAGTGAGAAAATAAAAGGAAAAGTAAATAATTGGGCATGCTTGCTGTGGTTGGAAAGAAACCTTATTAAAGCAGATTTGGGTAAAATTAGGAAAAAATAATCAGGTTTTGTAGAGACAACTGGTCAGAAAACTTTTCCTCCCAGACAGATGTCAACAAAAAATGTAGAAATGTATTTTAGTACATTGATTTTTTTTCTTTCCATTCATGGGCACCTTGCATACATATGTCTATTTGTCTACATCATATTCATATCCTGGTAAAAGACTTTGTAATAATGGCCATTTATGATCACAAAGTTTAACTTAAAATGGAAATTTTCCATTCCAGGTATTAGCCTGGAATTATCTTTTGGGTGGCTACTTCATTCAAAAGAATTTTCCTAGATTTCTTTCTAGGGAAAAGTAGGGAAAAACACATCTTCCCATTGCTTTATGTTAAAATCCCACAGTTGCATCATTGGCTTTAAATGCCATAAGCCTTAAGAAATCACTGGTTAATGATACAACTTTTCCTAATCAGTTCCAAGCAAGAGACACGGGTGTGTCCAGGGAAGATTCTTTGATGTAAGGTGGCCTTATGTCAGGTTGAGCACAGGAATGCAGAATGTGTGACTGTGTTTAATACATTCCCAGATGCATAATTCTAAGTCAGAATATAGAGAGAGAATGAAGTAGGGGAAAGGAGGAAAGAAAACTGAATAATAACAGCTTAACTCTGCTTTTCAGCATCAGCTCTGTTCCTGTTTCTATTGCAAGCTTCTGTGTGGGGCTAAGGAATGGAGACTGAGAATTGAATTACAAGGTTGGTTGGTAACAGCAATTTGTGCAAAACATAGCTCTCACTTTCTCACCCGCCGAGTGCCTGACCTGACAACCTTACTCACACTCCTCACAGATGTATTTGTCCAGGTGTGCAGCTTGTGTGTGTGATCCTTTAAATAATGATAGATGCTGATCATGATGCTTGCAGTACTAAAGAAAGATGTTTAAATGTACAGAGATGAGCATGGCGTGCAGTAGATGAATCAAAGCAGAATAGGGTGAGAAAGAGAGATAAATCTGTTGTTAAGACACTGCAGCAGTGCTTGGGAAAATTTGATTTTAATTCCGACTTCCTCTGTGACCTTTTGGAGACTATGCCTGGGTTCTCAGTCTGGAAATACCAATCCTGGTTTTTTTCCTATTCCCATCTTTTCAGTTTAGATGGTATAGCTGCTACAGCAAGGACTCTTTTGTGCTATGTCTGTGTTCACTTAACACAAAGAATCTTGTTCTCTTTGGGTGCAGAGGCATGTTTGTGAGGTGACACAAAGGTGTGGTTAGAGGTAGGGAGGGAAGAAACGTGAAGCCACAGAATGGTTTTCCATGTCATTCCTTCAGAACTTAGAGAATTTAATAAAGGATGTTTGGGGTAAACCTGATGAGAACATGACCTGTTACAGACTAAGATCGTTTGTAATTTCTGTGAAACTCCCTGACATAAGAGGCTTCTGTAAAAAACCTGTTAGTTTAATCCATGGCAAACTCTAATAGGGCTTTTCACATAAGCTGTTTATTAGCATGCATTTGAGATGAGTGCATTACCCATGAGGAGTGAACTCACAAGTGAGTTATGCGGGTAATCCCAAACAAGTGCCAATAAAACTTTTATAACACATAGCATCATTATGGAATTTGTTTATGCCACATATTTTACAGGAGGGAAAAACTATGTTAGCCATATATTAGAAGGTTTATGATGTTCTTTTTTTTTTTTTTGACTGGTGCAGTTTTCACATCACTCTCCCTCTAAAGTCAGGCCAAGTGAACACAAGCGAACCTAGAAGGAAGGGAAAATTACAGCAAGCAAATTTTTGAAATCTCTCTGAAAATAAAGCAAGCAGCAGATTCTAATCTCCTTACTAATACCAATATACCACCTTACTCCTAAAGAGCCCCATAGATTTCTTTGGGACCATTTGTCAAGTGAAGTGTTATTTGACACATGTGGCAATACTCAGAATTGGCTCAATATAAACCAGCCTTTCCCATTTAAACCCTCTGAAGCTTGCTGTCTTCAGTGGTTAGAAACACATTTATTTTGCTTTTAATCCCATCAAAAAGGAGCAGTCTCATCCTGGTCAGATGGCTTATTTCAGCCCTCTATTACCAGTCATGGGCAACATGAATCCGAATCCCACTTTTTGAAAGGCAAAATAGAGAAAAGCCTCCTAACAGAGTGGCTAGCAGAGAGAGTTTGCTTCTTCCCTCTCCACTGGACAGATTCATTTTGGGCACCAGAAACGGAGCAATTTGAGCCTCTTCCACTTTCAGCAGCATTACAGTGCCCACGTTCTACCACTGATAGAGCACATATAAGGTCTGTTACATTGCAGTAAAATCTTTCTCACTATCAATTCAGTGTATTGGCTGCTGTGTCCCAGATTCAGAGCTCCTTCTCCTGAAAGCAATTATTTCACCTCGTAACTTGTATCTTATATCCTTCTTAATATAAACACAGTATGTCATAAGAGAATTTTTATACAGCTTTCTTTTGATTATTTTTTTCTTTGCTGCTGTGTTAATTTAATTGTCATGATCATAGATCCTGAGCTGGTAGGCATAAGTCAATGACAGAATTCAACCTGACTTTATTGAGGGCAGAATCAGACCATAAATGTCCTCCGCTTATTCCTTTGTCTCACTTAAAATAACTGCACCAGTCTGCTGACGGCTAATCAAGGACTGCTGCTTATGGCTCCACACGTAACCTAGCTATCTCCACATTAACCTCCTCCTTTATTTCCTTGGTTATGTTGAATAGGAAACAGTTATTGAACTGCATTTACGTTCATAGAAACCATTTGATTAATTGACTGCGCTTTGAACTCCTGTGACCCAATGCTCAGACAAAAGTGACAGAAGCCCCGCGATGGGACGGGGCTGTAAAAGAGCACCAGTAAGCTGTCCGTGGTCAGCCTGCGTTCATGTTCATGTTTATCCTTATGGAACTTGGTAAAAGTAAAGACAGATGTGCAGCTTATCTCATGGAGTGAGTATCAATAGCAATACGTACTGATGCTGCTCACTGCAAGTCGAGCTTACTCCTGCAGTCACTATGTTTATGCATCCACAGGGAAAAAACCTGGAAGGCAGGGGAAAAAATGTACGTACAGCCAGAAATCCCTGTAGGCTATCTGAGAAGGAGCGGATGTGCAAAGCGTTTCTTTCTGCATAAACATTCGGAAATCAAGCTCTCATAAGTCAGGGATCCACCAAATGTGGTGTGAAGAGCCAGATGAAGCCTGCCTTCTGGCATGCCAGCATTTGCTGATTGATTTGGAATGCAGAAGGGCCCTTTTTATTTTTGTTTTAAAATTTGAACCACATCTTAATACAAATCAGGTGAAAAATAAATTGAAAAATAGCAAGCCTAAGATTACAGACGTGCTGGCTTCATATTGTTCAGTTTAGCTGAGGTCATAGTCAAACCCATCAAATTCACATCGTTTAGTGTATGGCCACTGAGGTAATATTCAAACAAAAGAAAAGCAGTCAGAATACTGATACGCTCCTACTTTGCCAGCTGGCCTCATTCAGCTGTACAAAGCGCACTGGCTTCAGCTGCACTAGGAACTCTAAATCCGTAAGGAACATGCGTTTGTATAGGATATTCTGTTCCAAACAGCCCATTCATGCTCCAGCCCTCTGACTTCAGAGCTGTCATAAAAAAGGAAATACCTTTTCTAATATTCAGTTGCATATTCTGAAATTTAAAATCTAAGAGCTATGGTAATGATGATACAGTTCATTTTGACAGAGGAATTTTTCAGTGGAGAACATTTGTATTCTGCTCAGTGGCTTGAGAAAAAAAAAAGAAAAAAAAAAAAGCTTGAATTTCCTAGAAAGCCTACAAGTAGAATTACTGGCAGCTGTTCCTGTTTTGCACTGGTGGTGTTGCCACGCTGGTTCCCTGCATACAGGTATAGATTTATGTAGATTAATTTGGTATACTACAGTGAATTGCCACTATGATATATATTTCAGAGTTACTTCCTAGCACAGCCTAATGGCTGAAATCAAATAAAACATAAAAGCAGATTTATATAGATTGCTGTATAAATCAGATAAAGCTTTATGTTACCTAGCATTGGTAATAGAAGCTTTTCCTGCAAATAATATAGAAGTTATTCATGTAATATTTTCATTATTTCAGTCAGAGTAAAGCAACAAAAAAGAAAAGAAATAAACAAGCCTATCGGGCTTAGCCACCATTAAACATCATTAACTGTAATTTTGCCTGACAAGTTCTCTCTTCTGATGATGGGTGAAATGGTAGAAAAGTAGACTGAACAATTGCATAAACCCAAATGAAATATGCCCTTGTATTCTAAACGCGCACAGTTCAGTCAGTTAAAATAGAGCAATTTATTATGCTTTAGCAGCTAGAGCTTAATCTGGTTTTAAATAGATCTTTTTTTTCTTTTAACTTCTTGAACAGCCGAGATTTAACTAGTTTGAGAAGATGCATGATGCAGCATTACACAATAGCTCTTGCTCACGCCAGTTTGCTTTGAGTTAACTTTATTAGTGCACTGACAATGAAAATAATTCACAGGAAGCATAGATAGGCCTTTAGACACCAATGTATTCAGGGGCTTTTGAAACAAGTTGATAAAGGCATAATGAGAGAGAAAAGACTAACATGGAACAAAGATCTGGGAGGTGGTGTAATGGGCCCAGCACCTCCGGGGCCATGAGGGTGAGTGCCAGGCGGTACCCCCATCCCGTCAGCCTCCCCAGGCTAATGCAATTTACAGGTCCCTCATCAGTTTTCACACCGGGCACTTCTAATATTGAGCTGTTGTAGTGAAGCAACATGAAAAGCTTTGGCCTCCCATTGTCAAAATGAGTCTGGAATGTTCAGTGGAATAGCCTCACATCATGTACGCAAAGCTATCCACTGCCTGTATTCAGAGCGCGCGGCGCAATTTCTCCAGGCAGGGAACGTATCACCTCTTGCTGGCAGAATATTTTGACTGCAGTTATTTTGTCTGATATTAGCTTGCAGTCTTCCACTTATTCATTAGATCCCTCAGCCCTTGTTTTTCACTTGTAATTCTGTAATTATACCAACTGTGATAAATACTTTCTTACCTCTTGAAGAAGTGCATCTCAGCACCTTTGCATGGGAAAGGAAATAAGCATCTAAGTGAGTGTTTGTGCCGTGGATTGATTCAAGCAGATATGGGACTTGTGGGTTTACATCAGATCCCGCAGAAATGGAAGAGGGAAACTCTTTCAGGAAATGGTATGTACATGTGTGCAACCAGTTGAGAGACGAAGCAACACTAAATTCTTGTAACTTCGCCCAGCTGGTGCAGGCTGCACTGACATTAGGCTGGACCCTCTCACCCTTGGGTTACCTGTTGAAATTCAAAGCAGATTTGTAGCAAGCAGAGATCATTACGCTCTAAGAGCCATTCGGTGCCCTGTGTGAAATGCACTGAACGTCTCAGTTTGAGTCTAATGGGCATGTGTCCAAATCCAGAAACTATAATTTTAATTGGCACTCCTGTTGATAGAGACAACATGGAGGCTAAGGGTTGAACAGGATAACAGACTGAATTTACACTCCTTGTTCAGGCTTGGGTTAAAAACCAGTAGAGTAAAGTGCAGGATGTTTGTGTAAATGCTGCACAATAGGAATATTTTTTGAATTAAGAAAGGACTGGAAATTTCAAAAGCATTTGTGAAGCCTAAAGTCTCCCGGAAAACCTTAACTTTTGTTCATTCAGAGAAAAAAAAATTGCTAGCAACGTCCACTCAGCTGCCTGAAACTTTGAGGTGTCTTATATAAAAAAGTAGGGAAAAATGTGTTCCAATTAAAAGTCACAGAATGCCAGGAAAATTAGTTAAGGGACTGTATGTACTGTGCTTTCATATGAATAAATGGCTGTTTAAGCAGAACCAGATCTACTGGTCTTACAAATATACTTTCTTAGAAGAAATTTACTGTTTCCTAACAGAAAGGAAAAAGAATGGCCTCCCCTCACACACACACACCCAAAAAGAAAGAAAGAATATGTCCCTATCCTATTGCCCGAAGCAGCTCTGTGACCATGAGTATGCATTGTCTTCAGAGACCGTATATTGCTGAAACTCCTTGATGGAATGAGTTTTAATTTGGTTTACTGAAAGCTTTAGGGGATATGGCTCTCTACAAATTAGACCACAGGAGCTATAAAATGAAGAATGTCCTCCCTAATTAGAAACAGTGGAGAGGCCTGGTGTTCTTCCTAGTTATAGCCTCGTGGGTGCCCTCTCACATCTAAACTGGGCAGACGCTTCTCTAGTAAATGTTGTCTAGCTTCTTCCTGGAATTTATCTGTTGTCCAATTTTCTGTCTCCAGTTCTGAACAAACCTTCCTTTGCCGTGGTTGTAAATCCCTAACCTAAGCTTTGAATGACAGCTGCAAAACAAAACTGTGTATGTTTTTTGGTGATCTGCCACCACTAGCAGGGCAGCTTCTTTGTTTTAAATATTAGAAAATGGTTTTCAAACTCAGATGAACGTGGCAGTCAGTTTAGCTGGGTTCCTTTTGCAGCGTGCAGCTGCACTCGTTTCCTCATTCCTCTTCTTTTGAAGTTAATGAGAGCTCTAAGGAGAGGAATATAGATAGACTGAAATAAATTATGCTTTATGGTAATCAAATTCCATTTTCCAGACACATTTTTTAACAAGAAAGCGTCCATCAAATGGGGATCCAGGATTCTGGACAAGAAAATAATACAGTTATTTAAATATGGCTAGAAAGAAAAAAAAAAATGGTGCCTACAAATCTAATAGTGGGATGTCTACATCTTGTCATTTGTGCCAAATTATAAAACCAAATGTTAGCATAAATGCACGAGGATGCTAGGCATAAATGCATGGCATAGAAGAGCCAGCTACAGCTGTATTTCCAAACCACCTGTGTTTTGAGAACTGAGTGTGGGGATGAGCTGAGAACTATTCTGAACTTAGGCAGCTGTAATTTCATGGTTTTAATTGTCAGCAAGAGAACACATCCAGGCTCTTAAATCATCTCCATCTTTTCATGTAGACTTGCATGGAATATGACCAAAGATCAGTCTAATTGAAGCTTTCATTTGCTTCTGACACGTTGTTTCCACTAGGAATTGTTGTAAGGCAATTTGAGAACAATTACAAGGTAAATAAAGCAGAAGAAAAAGTCAAACATGACTCCAGAATATAAAAAAGAAAATTTGAAATCAATTAAAATATTTATTTAGCTGCTCAGTGCAAGGTATCACTGATGGGGAAAGGTTGTCTTTTTAAGCATGATTGCTGTTGCATTTTACCAGTGTGTATAACGGAGTGCATCACATGCCTGCCTTATTTTCATGTAGTGTTTCATCCTCTGGCTTTGTGGGGGAGCTTGATGCCAAGAGAACTCACTGGAGACTGAGTGACAGATCAGGCTGTTGTCCCACATTCCCTTTCTACTAAATCACAGTTTTCTTTAGATGGAAGGTGGCTATTGTGAAGCTGTCAAACTGTGGAAAGTTAAATGGGCTGAAGTGAAGGCTCCTGTTAACAATAGCAGCTATCTCTGTCAAATGAAAGCTCAGCAGACAGTTACAAGGCAATTCGGCACTGATGGGTGGTCGATTAAAAACAACAAAAGGCAAGATGAATGAAAGGGGAAAATCCCTATTACTTTGTGGTGGGAGCAAGGGGAAAACCAAAAATAAAATAAAAAAACCAACCTCAGTCAACCCTATAGCAATTGGAGCAGACTTGTAGTTAGCATGACCTTCATAATCTCAAGTATGGTTCAATAAAACTGACAAGATTATTTTCTCTTCAAGCAGCGCTGAAGTATTTTCATTGGCAGAAGTCTGGGAAAGTAAAATAAATGCAGAATTCGAGGCAATTGAGGAATTCTTGAATGTGATAACAGCTGGAACATAGAGACACCAGGAAAAATAGCTAGGTTTTGTGCTAAAGACATTGTGACTTGAGCTTTTTTTTTGACAGTGTCATATCTGAGATTTTGAAAACTGCATTACTGACAATCAGAAGAGAATTAGAGAGAAATCACCTCTGAGCTCAAGAGAGCACTAATTTGAATTGGATTTGAAATACAGTGTTTGAATTTCTTCAGGAAATTAAAGGTAGTGTTGCATCCTGATGGTTACCCAACTACCTAACTGTTTGTATCAACTATGTTTGTCAATTAACAGCTCTCCCACCAAACGCAAGAAGTATCATGCACTTTTTTCTTTGTGGGACTCATCCTACTTCCACTGAGCTATGATCAGAAGTTGGAAGGCCTTACAGCTTGCATGTCAGACATAAGCTTAACTTACGCACTTGTTCCTCAGACACTGTCACTAAGACTTAGGGTTTCAGCACCAAATAGCTGAAGTAAGATGCGAAAGTAAAAAATTAATAGTGTGGAAAAAAAGAGATGCATTATATTGGTAGGAGATTAAGTTTTTGAAATCCTAGTGAAATTCAATAGGAGGCAAGCTCCTATGTCTTCTTAGATCCTATGAAGTTCCCATTGCTTTTCTTACAATATAAATGAAAGGAAGAATTCCATGAAAATCAAAAAGCCAAGGAAAACAAATGTGTTCCTACTCAGCACAGAATTGGGACTCAGGTTGCTGCCAACAGCAGAATCAGGGTACAAAAAATGATTCTGAAAAGAGAATGCAATAAAGAACCTGGGAGACACATGCTCCACAGGCATGAAGAACCAATGTGTCTTTCCAGTTATATTAGGAAAAATAATTTGGTGATTACGAATTGTTGCATTGAACCATGTCCTGTAAACAGGATGTAGACCTAGATATACTACAGGCTGGATCCAGTCTGACAACTTTGACATATTATAGTAAAATTTGTCCCTGTAATGTCATGATGTCATTACACTTCACCAATGAAATTAAATTTGTACTGCATTGCCTTGTAAGTTTTGCCCTAGAAGAAAAGGTTTAGCATCTGTTTACCAATTTAATGTAGTAATATTCTTGCTTAATTGTCTTAGAATAACATCAAGATCATAGAATCATGGAATCATAGAATGGTTTGGGTAGGAAGGTAACACCAAGATCATCCAGTTCCAACTCCCCTGCTGTAGGCAGAGACACCTCCCACTAGAGCAAGTTGCTCACAGCCCTGTCCAGCCTGGCCTTGAAAGCTTCCAGGGAGAGCAGCATGATGGACATAGAAACCAGGTGCCAGCTATAAACGTACAAAAAGGCAAAAAAATCAGTATTCTGGAATTTTCTTTCCAATGATGTTTCTATCACTGAGAACCATGTTGTGATTTTCAAGGGTGGTATTGTGCATTTCACCTGGTAACTAAATTAATTTGGAAGTATGAAAACAATATTAACCCACCTCACAGAGAATCAACCAGATCATGTATTTTAAACATCTATTATAAAGGCTTTGCTTTGGGAGAAAAAGGTTCAAGCTCCTTGTAAGGAGGTCATCTTTCACCTGGTTTTGGAAATGACATGTCATGTTGTCACTAGAAGCAGTGCCATTAATTAGACATAAACAGCGGCAGTGGATATCCTTACTATATCATTTTAAACAAACAACTGAATATTCTGCTCTTGGTTCTTTCCAGATTCATTATTCTAATACTGGAGAAGTCTCCTCAAACACAAACTGAGTGGGTAGTTCAAAAATAATGTAGGTTTCCTAGGAAATGTAAAAAACAGAGAGTATTTGTATGCCTGGCATGTGTGAATGTGGGGAAGTGCTAGTTTTTCAGAGTGGTGCTTTTTGCAGCAGTACTGAAAAAAATAAAGGCCTCTGTAGATTTCAGACCAAAGCTCAGTTTAACCACGTGGTGTATTTAATAGGGAAAACAAACATTCAGTGAGACCTAACACTGAACTTTCGGTAAGTCTGTCTTAATAACAGAAATGTGTTTTTAAAAATGTGTGTTATAAATCACATATGGCAGAAGGAATCTGTACAGCTTTCAACCCTTATGACAATGGAAGCTACCAACTTTATTTTGCATAACCGGAGAACATTAAAATTCAAACAAAATTCTTTTTGACATTTCAGAGCTGCAAAAGCAACAGCACTGAAAGCTAGACATGCTTGAGGCATACTTAGTGAGGCTGTGCTGCTTGTATATGAGGGCTGCTCTGAAAGTAATGCCTGCTATGTTCTGATGTTGGCCCATGATGTCAGGGACGGATGTTGGTGATATGGCAGCAGTCTGTACCTTCCCACCAGTATTCCATTACATTTTGTGGCCATGTGGCAAATGGCAGCAGAGAAGCAGTCTGACGGAGTGGTGTCGGATATGAAAGTGCAAATGAAGCAAAGGGGTGGGATTTAATTCCTCCATGAGGAAAAAAACAGCACCCATTGACATTCCTCAACACTTGCTGAATGCTTATGGAGACCAGAGAGTGAACGTGAGCACAGTGAGCAGTGGGTGGTGCATTTCAGCAGTGTCGACAGAGAAATGAAAGACAAGCTACATTCCAGACATGCATGCTGATGTTTATGACTGCAGCTTGCAGACTCTTGTTCATCATTCAGATGAAAATGCATCTCTAATTGAGCTTCCTATATTGAAAAATAGTGTTTTGTAGCCAGAATTTTCTCTATGAAGTAATGTCATTGTGCTCTTTGTATCTATTCTAGTTTCTGCAGAAACAAATAGGAGGCATTATTTTTGGAGCACCCTACACATATCAGAAACTTGTTTAGCATGCACAGAAGGCACTGTAAAATTATTTCAGTGCCATCATTCAACTACTGGGGAAAATTTCCCTGTATTACAGCCAGTGCAAGATTGGGTTTGCAGCCAAGTACATCAACATAAATGCTCAACTGTCTGGGGAAATACAAGTCGTACACTGTTACTTAGAGGAAAATGTGCACAGACATGGTGGAGCCCCTTATGAAACAATCCTCATTTTGTTAAACAATGGGATCAAATTTTCAATCAGATTATCAAGCATATTGCATTCTCCTAGCTTGCCAAGCAAAGAGAAAATATCAGCAAGACTGATATATTTTTACAGAATTAATGATGTATGAAACCTGGAAGTGGAAACATACATTTTCATTTTATCCTCTAATTTTTCTTTTTGCTCTATAAGTGAAAGGAAATGCTTGAAAGTATTTGCAGTTATTCATATCTGTTTATCTTAGAGTGATTATCAGAGCAAACAGTGTCAGGCATTGTGTTTGGATCTGAGCCTGAAAAATAGTGCTTGCAGGAGCAAGGATTAGTTGCATGAGTCAGTGTTTTCAAAACTGTGCCTGGTACTTGATTTCTATCGTGCATACTCAGTACCTTATAAATCATCCAGATTCAGCAATAATTTCCCTTTTTCTTTTTTTCTAATTTTCCCCTCTATTTATATTAATTTTAGTACATGCTGGGTTTAATCCGTTTTTACAGTTTTAGCTTGATCCACGGGATGTTCATTTAAGGATAGAATTGAACTGTCTTTACAAAGTTTGTTTTGGATCTATGGGACAGGTGTGGATTCTGGATGTGGGATTCTGCAGCTTCAATAGAATTGGTTTTCAATACTGATCATGAATTTAATGCAGCGAAAATGGAACTCATCTTCCCTGAGATCTTATCCTTGCTTTCTATGGGGATTTCCTTGCTGATTGATCAGTCCTGAACAGCCTTGTGTACCTGCCAGGGTCCTGCAGTATGTTTATAAAGGTGTAGTGCCTTTGCAGCACTGGAATCTCAGTCATTTCTGTTATGCAGTCATAATAACCCCCTGGCACTTGTTCATCTTCCCCATGCCCAGCCCCTGCTCTTTATTCGTCGTGCACCACCAGTATGCCAGTACCATTCCTCCTTGGAATCCTGCTTTGGTAACGCACCCCGTGAAAATCTCTCTTTAAGTCAAGTGCTAAGTTTAAGGCATTCTTGAAAAATCTGCTGTGTGACAAATTTCACTTTGCTCCATCTGAACAAACACTATTTCCAAAGCTAAATGTCTCATTCTCTGTGGCTTAACACATCACTGAAAACTGTCACGTGGCTGCATGGCTTTGCCTTTTCAGTTACTGCCTCTGGAAGAGCTCCCATTGCAAGGCTTTATTAAACACCTTGAGCCTTCCTTTTCAACAACCAAAGTGTACTTTGCAGTCCTATGAAGTTGTTGTTCATTTGCAGTGAAATGAAGTAGCTAAGCCCCTTCATTGCATTACAGCACACTCACATCCAGCAATTCATTCATGAGGACAAATTGACCCCAGGAATTCAAAAATCTCTCAACTGAGGTCAGTGCCAGAGTCTTTGTTGCCATTCTTCCACTCATCTAATTAGGGTCTACTCACACTGAACTATTTAAAATACAAGCACATTGTTCACAGTGCAGCTATTTTAGAGCGGCCTTTGTTGTGAAAGAAGCTGGCAGGCCTTGCTTTTCTTTGCCAAATTCTCTTTCCTTTCTCTGGTGGTTAGTAGATAAGCACTGCCTGAGCTATAGAGGATTTCCTGGGTTCCTTTTAGGAGTTTGCTAGCTTCCTCATTTTAGCAAGCACTGTAAATTGTGTGAATGTTTTTCAATGGTCATTTTAAAAATAGTGCTTCTAACAGGGGAAAACGTGCTTCGTGTTAGGAAGAAGAGACAATCTATCTTTTCCTTTCCTAGCTCTTCAGGCAATTCCTCCAAAGCAAGATGGGCACAAGTGTCTATCCTACAAAAGCACAGTGATTTATTTATTTTTTTTAGTTTATCTTCCATATCATTAACCTCTGACTTTTCTCTTTTCCACTTCACTGCCATTACTTTTAAATGGATTTTCTTTCTCTGTCTACACATTTGGTCCCTACCTGCTTAACTGAGGCACAAACCTCATGGCATCCACGTTTGGGCTGGAAAACTGATGGGCCCAGAAAAATAGTTTTTCTGTTGTTATATGTTCTTTATATGTGCCGAAGCTATGAAAACTGAGCAAAAAGTTCCCATTTTGGATTAGAGCACTGTGAATCCACAGCAGATGTTGTGTCTGAACTGAGAAACAGTAACTAATTAAATTCTGCCCTTTAGTAATTAGTAACTAATTAAACTCTGCCCTTTTGCAGACCTGCGTTTGGTTTCAGGGATAGGCATGTATTGGCTATGATATTGGCTATTCAAAGAAGAAGAGACTGTGGAGTGAAATAGCTTTCATGGTAATTGTAGTCAAGGAGTTGTTGGGCCTTGTTATGGCTAAATGAATTTGAAGTAGGGAAACAGATTCCGAGCTGGTGAGAAATTATCCTCTGATGAGCTCTTTATTTACTTGGCACCCTGTACTCATCATCCAAGGTCCAGGCAGGTGCTTTGGCTTGCTGACTCAGAGTTCTCCTTGAATTTCTTTCGGATTTCAGATCCACTCTTGTATCTGAGGTGTGGATGAAGTGGACTAATCTTGTGGAGGAAGATTGCAAAGCTGCCCCCATCCTCCTACGGTCCTGCTGCAGGACTGTGCCCAGGCAGTGAGAAAGAGGCAGAAGTCTCCTTGTGCGTGTTGTGCTGCATATTGGAGGTGTAGGACCTCAGTGGCTACTGCAGATGAGCTGTGGGACAGGCAGGTGCTGGTCCCAACACCAATTGAGTGGAAGGGTCGTGGCTGCCACTGGTGCTCAGAGGCTGGAACAGACTAGACCTGCTGGTGAGCAACGTTGCAGCCTTCCCACCCAGCAGGCACTGAACGAATTTCTCTATCTCATCATCTATCTGTGCAGCTCCTCCCAGTCCTAGCACCCATGCTGTAGAGAAACAGAGTTAATCTCAGTCTGTGCTGCCCTGTCCCTGTAAAGTGCCTTGGGGGCTCCATGTCATTCTTATCTCTAACATTGAAGTGCAGTCTCTCTCCATGACTCTGAACTTTACAGACAGCAATTTAGAATTAAAAGCAAATGCTTCAAATGGCAGAAATGATTTTATGTATTTAAGTAGAGGTCAGAGCTGCAAAAAATGAACAGAAAAGCTGCTTCCACTCCAGACCAGGTTATTGAAGCTTAAGATTTCCAGGCAGAACTCATTTCCAATCTGCATAAACAAAAAGGCTTTTCTCTTCAGTTGCAAGATTAGTCACTGCAAGGGGAAAACAGAGGAGAGGAAGATTTGTGAATGTCACGTTGGTACCAACAGCTCATCAAGCAGCTCCTTAAAGGAGTCACTTTCCTATCATACTGAAAATGGAATAAAATAAAATATACAACTATGTAATGGATGCATGAAAGTAATGTCCTTCCGTGTGCACTGTAGAGCATTAGATAGATGAATCAGTCTCGTGTTACTTCTTCCCCACTGAACAACTCTGTTTAATATATTTTCTGGTATGATTTTTTAAAGTTACCTTTGCAAGTTGCTGTGGAATTATCAATCACTTGTGTAAATGTGTACTAACTTCCCAAAGCCTCTGTGTGTACATATGCCAATCCTACTCCCATGTTATTGGACATTCTCCTTGGGGGCAGGATTGGACCTCAGTAAGGGTGTGAGTCAGAAAATTATTTGAAATGGCACAAAATTATTTGAACTAAACATAAAGACTTCCATCTATGCTTGCAACAAACATAAAGTTTGGTAGCACTTTTTTCCCTCCTCCCATAGTTCTTGTCTCAGCTTTAATGAAAAACAAAATGTCTGTCAATGGAGAGGTCGTTACAGTGCATTTAGTACCAACTTAATGTTTTGGTTTTCTTGAAGAGCTTTTCGAGCATAGACATTAATCTATTGGCTAGATAAAAAAATTCTTCCACTGAAGGAATACATTTTGCTTAATCCTTTGAAATTAAGAGATGATATGGAGAGATGAGTAATGAAGTGCACTTTCTGATTGTGAGGCACCTAATAGATAATCACAGGGGTTACATTTCTCTCACCAGCTGTAATTATATTAATTACTGGTATGGTGCCAGAAACACTAAGGCAGAATGAGTGTGACAACACAAAATGGAGTGTTTATTAGCAAGACATCTTTCTCCATCAACTGGACCAGGAGGAGGCTGACACACTAAAGTGTGCTTCTCCTGTGGGAGGGAAGAGACCAGGAACCTCTATCACATATAGGCTTTTTTGCAGTGAAGGCATACAATATGACTTCAGTTCTTTCTGAAGGGAGGCAGCTTCAGGTCAGAGGCTGAAGATCTGATTGGTTCTTCAAGCAAATTAATTTTAATCAGGCCTCTGAAGCTACTCAAATGAGTAGAAGTTACTCCTTTGAGAAAGAGCTCACCAGAATGAGCATGTCATCGACCAGAATGTAATGAAGGGAAGCACTGGATGAGGAGAAGGAAAAATTATGAAGCTATATCTAACTATATATAAAATTGCTGGACAAGCGGCCCTGAATATTAGAGTAAATTGTGCTTATAAATTCCATTTAATCTTCTGAGATTTTCTTTTACTGTAACTCTTACACTGTCTCAAAGGAAATATTTTAAAGATGACTTGCACATTTCAGCAAAAGAATGAATATCAGGTTTCAAGATTTATAGATGGGATGTTTTAAAACAAAAGCTCTTCTTTTTTCCGTTGGTATTACTCTACCATTTATTTTCATTTCCCCAGGTTCTTTGTCCACTGTATTATAAACTTCTCGGGGGAAATCTATCATTAGATGTTTTCACACACATAGAGCCCCTTTCTCCCCCTTGATAAATGATAAAATTGTGCTCCAGTGTGTGCAACACATTCTTGAAATACATCTGAATTCCATTATACAGTTTGTCATTTGCATGATACCTTTTAAGTTACTACTCTCAAGAGAAGTCTTATATGCTACAGAGAAATGCACTAGGAAAATGGAAAAACAAGCTCAGTGTATGTCCACAGGATAAAGCAGTGTAGATTGTGTTGAACGAATGGCCTTATTTCCATGAAAGTTCAGAGGGAGAAAAAGTTGTATCTCACCAGTTACTGGTCACTATTTCCATGGACAGGTGTTCTCTCCACATTCAATGCTCAAGCTGGTACAGCACTACTTTTTTTACCACAAAAACGTTTGGTTCCTTCCTGTTCTGCTTTTAAGGCTTATTATGTATCATAAGTGAAATTTGCTATAACGGGCTGTGTTTTCTGTTTAACGAACAGAATAACTAGTTGTGGCACATCTCTAATCTGAGTCACACAAACCTTCATTTTAAAGTGTCCACTTGTATCAAAAGGAGGTTAAAGCAAGAAGGAACTTCTTTCCTTGGAAAGCCCGTGTCATCTGTATGCTCCCTGTACTTACCACTGCTTCTCCTAAACAGTGCTTTGCTGTGCCTTTTGTGTCACTAGGCTTAACTTCATTCTTACCTTTTCGCTAAAGCCAAATTGTAGCAGTACAGTCCGCCACCCATGTTTTACTCAATGAGGTTGCAAGAACTAAAAAGGCTGGATGTGGCTCTGGGCAGCCTGGTCTGCTGGTTGGTGACCCTGCACACAGCAGGAGGTCTAGATGGTCTTTTTGGTCCTTTTCAATCCAGGCCATTCTATAATCATAGAATGATTTTATGATGAATGATTTTACCAGAGACAAATCCAGCAGAAAAGGCATGTGTATTTTTCTGTCACCATAGACTGTCCTCCTGCTTGCAGAAGCAATGTTCGTGTTTGATGTAATACAACGCAGATGTGAGATCTATTTTGTACAAACATGGTTTGACATGATGAAGTTAATTTTCTGGGCAGCTCAGGATTAGGGAACTGCATAGTATTCACAGTATTCCCTTTGCTGTTGGCTTGCAACACCCTTTGCCCTTCCTTTCCATTCTCACAAGGCTTTTCTACATGTCAGTGGAGCTCCAGCACAGAGGTGAACTGATAAGAGAGCCAATTAGAAGTGCAGAACCTGGATTCCATTTAGAAAATATTTTAAACACCTCCTTCTTGATACTGACACATGAAACCTACAACAGCTTATTATATACAGCATACTCCCAATACAACCCTACACATCCCAAGCAGGAAGAACTGCATAAAGTTATTGGAAGGTTGTTGGCAATCCAGACTTGATTCACTTCTAAAAAGCATTCAAATAAGATACACATTAAATCAAATAAAGAATGTTGAACTTGAAAATAGTCCCTTAAGAAGTTCTAATGCTCTGTAAAAGTACCTGAAATTATGGTGTACTGTGATGTGGTGTACAGTAATTTTTCAAGGAGGAGATTATCTCACGTCTCGTAATCAAATCCTATCTTGGTAATCAAAAGATCCCAAAACAGCAGGTCTGGTGTGCACTGAAGATGCAAACTGTTTCTGTGTGTTCAGCCAAGCTTGGTGGCACCCCAGTAAGTTACATACCCACATCCCAGGCTAATTTTAGGGTTCTGCAGCCATAGTTCCTCCCTGTAATGATGGCTTGGAAAGCTCATTTCAGTGATTCAGGTGTCACATGAAGTCCTATGTTATCTTGCTCTGCATCTTCGGCCTCCTCTGTTCACAGCTTCTTAGAGCAGCTCAGACAGGTGTGTAGACTTAGATTTCAGCTGCTGCAAACCATTTGGAGTGGTTGGAGGAACTGTGTGACTCTTTGTGTTGAACATGGAGGAAAAAAACGTGTAAAACACTCTTTCCTGCTGAGAAACAGAATACGTGATACAGGCATTACCTTTTAATATTACCTGTTGATAGACAGAGAGGTTTCTGATTAATAAAAAATGATGTTTTTGAAAAATACATGTGCAGACAAAGAGAGAATATAATTTAACTTGCTGGACCAAAATCATAGTAAACTGATCTTAAAAAGCTCATTTTGATTCTGGAATATTTCATGACATTCTGATGTCCAGTGCAAGCTGAGGGCTCCTAAAAATATTTTGTTGTTACAGTCTCTACTAAGACTCTTACATTTATCCTAATAAAGCCCTCATTCAGACATTTCTCTAGTTAAATCTGTAAGAAGTACCTGCTTTGAGAGCATACTCATCCCTGGAGAAAGTGGGTGTTATAGGCAGTCTCGCCCCTACTTACACCACAGATAAATTGTTGTTTTGTCACCATGTTTCTGCTTTGCAGGAATTTCACATTCCGAACTCTGAACCTCTGAAAATTGTAGATTATAATAAATATGCTTACACAACTTTGTCTGTTAGAGTAAGTGGCATTGCTCTAATAATAAAATCAAAAATCCTACTTAATCCCACTCTTCCCCTAAAGTCGTGTTCTGCAATAGCTGTGGATGAAAAGACAAACAAGTACATGTATATTCAATATTAATGTCGACTGGGTCAGAGAAGAATAGGAAATAAAATGAATTTATAACACCTCTGGAAATAGCTTTTTGATACAGGCAGTTTTCTCTTTGATTTGCCCTCATTCTTTGTAATTTTAATATATCCTCAGAATTGGCCCTTATTAATAGCTGGCCTAATCTCAATAACAAATGTACACTGTAATCTCCATTCTGGGTGTCTTTTGAGGTCGGCAGGTACGTAGAGCAGAATAGATGATACGAGAATTTAGGAGACTCTCTCACTGATGAACGCCTAATTTCATGTTCAGAACTGACAGATAATGTTTGACAGAACTATTGATACAGAGCTCTTCTGTCTCAGTGTTTGAGGCTGAGCTGGGTTACCTCTATGAGTGATGGTGAAATAGTCACCCTGGGGTTATGGTTGCTGGCAATCTTAAAAAGACCTTATTGGGTTTTGAGTATCATCAGATGCTATTGGCTTATAAATGAGAGTTAATAGGAACATTAAATGGTACAAGCTACTAGGCCTTCAGAATATTAAGCACAGTTTAAAACTGTGGAAGACCGTGTAGTCCTCTGCTTTCTGTAAAATATTGCATCTTCTAGCCAACACCCCCTGGGAGCAGGGGTTATTTGAACTTTTCAGCATCCTACTTTCATTTGAACACACTGTGTATTTTTAATTTATCCCCTCACTTCTCTCCCTACCATAATATATTTATTGTTGATGCTCTACTCAGTTTCTCCTTAATTATTCCAGCTGCCTGAAGAATGTGATGCATTTTAGAAGCTGTGTGGTTTAGTTGTTTAACCTTTGAGTTTTGTAACTGAATGAGATGACATATCCTTTGTTTAGCAGAACTGGCTAAGAAGAATTATATACTCCAAATGATAAGCTTTGAACTGCTAAAGAAATACCGAAAACCAATTTTTTTCCTCTCTCTAGTCGCCTAAACATCCATTAGTCTCTTGAAGGGAACTCATAAATCCTGCAAATTTAGTTTATCTGAAACCAACTCTAACAGTTGTCCTTCCTACTAATCATGTTTTATATCCATTTTGTATTTTTCAATATTCAATAAACATGTCTTGTGCTTGCTGTACTTCTCTGGAAGGGTCTGCAGAGTAGGCTGTATGAGGACAGTTATTAATCACCCATTTCAGATGACTGTTGGCTAGTTTAGTAAGTGTATTCATTTATCTTTTTTATGTTGTTTTTTTTTTTTCTTTTCTCTTTCTTCTTTCCATTTATCTAATGTGGAATTTCCTTTGTCCTTTTTGGCTTATTTCTACTGGAATATGTCAAAAAATGAATGTAACCTGGAACAGATGAAAAAAATAAGATGACTGGAAAGAGGAAAATAAAAACAAACCCTTTGGGCTTCTTTCATGAAAAGATCCTATGCATTATGCCCTGTTAGATCTGCATTAAAAGTAATAAGTACATTATCTAGCAGCGCTGCTTTAAAGCAGTAGATAATTTACACATTAAAGTGAGATGTAGATTTAAAAGTTAGAGTGTTGGACTGAATTAGAGTCAAGAGTTAGGATGATATGGCCCGATATTAAGATAGTCTCTGTTTCCTGGGGGTGTTGTCCTTCTGGTGTGCAATGAGACTTGCAGATAAGAATCTGGGGCTGTGGATGGAGCGAGGCACGGCAGCATGCTGAGCGTGGCACTGCAAGCAATGGCACTGGGGAAACAAATGGATGTGTCTGCTAGATAAACAACATAAAAAGTTCCTGCTCATCACCAAAGTCCAGGCC
This sequence comes from Tetrao urogallus, assembly GCF_951394365.1. Classification (NCBI taxonomy): domain Eukaryota; kingdom Metazoa; phylum Chordata; class Aves; order Galliformes; family Phasianidae; genus Tetrao; species Tetrao urogallus. The sequence continues at coordinate 1,081,981 of NC_136826.1, forward strand.
TCTAAAGATTAATATTTCCTGAAGAATTCTTACTTCTAAAAGATTCCTTATCCACACTACAGTCTTACTTTTATGGGTTCACATATTACAGGGAGGCATCTGCCATTTATCAAGGGGTTAATGACTAGTAGTTATGTGTCCAGATACTTTGTAACCACTGAGCTGCCCGACAACAGAGGTCACTTGAAGACAGATGACTTACAAACCAGTTTAAGGATCTCCTTGCGCTTTCTGTTTTTACGAGCATGGCAGGGCTTCAAATGCTTTCCCATTGGCATTACTGTCCCCTCTTTAAAATTCCATACGCCATGAGGCTTCCACAAGCAGTCCTCAAACAGCAAAAAAATAATTGGAACACCTATTGATTGCCACAGTTATTTAAAGGCTAACAGTAAAAAAAAATCATGGACTTCAATCTCCATCAAAGCAGAAGGGAAGCGGAAGTTGCAATTTGTCATTGTCCTGCAGTGAGTAAGGCAGATCAGAGTGGGGGAAAGGATGCCAGTGGGTGTCACAGCAGATTGGGTGACATGCTGATTTGTGTGTCATCCTGCAATGCAAGAGGTGAGGTGCTGGAACAGCTGCCTCGAGAGGCTGTGGGCGCTCTGTCTCTGGAGGTGTTCAAGGCCGGGTTGGATGTAGCCCTGGGCAGCCTGGTCTGCTACCAGATCTGGAGGGTGGTGGCCCTGCCTGTGGCAGGGGGAGCTGGAACACGATCACTGGGGTCCTTCCAGCCCAAGCCTTTTATGATTCTGTGACTCTATGAAGTGTGCCCAGAGGAATAGCAGCTCTGAGAGGAACCACCTGATAAAATGTAAATGCGTGGGAAAGAGTATTTGGTCACTGTTAATGTCTTTCTAGGTAGACAAACCATGAAAGACCTTTTCTGCAAAGACAGACAGCAAATAATGACTTTTTATCCCATTTTTTGTGTTTTGAAATATACTAATTTTGCCTTTAAAAAAAACCCACAAAGTTACATGAGACAAGTGTTAATACAACAGTATGCATTATTTACCTTTATTCACTTCTTTCTTATGTCAAAGAAAAGGAAGGAGGTTTGGGGCTGCCTGACCTGTTGGGAGTTCTCTTCCCTTTTTAATGAAGGACAGGGAGCAAAAAAAAAAAAAAAAAAATTAACAACTGGGAGGACACATCAAAACTGAGAAAAACTCCTACGCTTTCTATTCCCCATTCTGCATTGTGAGTTAGGTGAGGTGGGATCAGTACAGGCCTCAAAAAAGATCAGTAATATCCTAGATCCAGAATAAAACACATTCCCCTTCTGTATTGCCACAGAAATACACATCAGTTTATATGGACTAATCACTATGAGATAATCTGCAAATAAAAGAGAACATGAAGGAGGAGCTGACTGCCAAACTTCATAATGGACAGGTCTGAAAGTCATTTGTTCTTACCTAGTGTCTCACAGAACTAATAACAAACATGCACAGAGTATTCCTCAGTTTCCTTAGCATGGCTCTGATTCTGCCTGCTGTTGTTGAACTGTAAGAGTGGTTCAGCCCGTTTTACGTTACTTTAATTCATTGAATGTAATTCTATCTCTTCGGGGTTGTTTTTTTCAGGATGCTTGAGGATGATCTCAAACTCAGCAGTGATGAAGATGACAGTGAACAGGTAAAACACATCTCAGTGCATTGACCATATAATCTGACAAAGGTTGATTTTTCTTTTTTTTTTTTTTTTTTTTTTTTGGTCACTTGAATGTGTCTGTATGATCGTTTACTATACTTGCATCAAAAGCATCTTGAGGTGCTGCAGAATCCATTATCTTAGATTTCACCTGCACATAAAACCATTTCTGAATCTTTTGCAGTCACTTCTAAATCTGCTCCGGTGGGAGGAAACATCTTCTTAAATAAGAATACATTTTGGCTGTTTTGCTTAATTAACTGTGAAATAGGTTAAACTAAACCAAAACAATGAATGCTAATTTTGGAATAAGAGAACAAGCATGTTGTCATCTGGGAATACTAACGTGGTCTGAGTTCCTATCCATTGTACCAAATTAACTGTGGAACAACCTCCACTTGTTTCACACTCAATTTCTGAAATTGATGACCTGTTTGGAAGTGGGTGTAAAATGACCACATCAGACCACTAACACGACTGTAGAGTTGTTTTGCTCTTTGCAATTCATCTGTAGGATTGCACACATGAAGTTTGAGTCTTTGTGCTTTGCTCCAGTAAGTGAGAAAAGGGCTGGAGTCCCATAGAAAGTAATTCAGCAATTCCCGTTTGTGAGACGTAACATCTTCATTGTGTAGATCTAAATCAAAACTGAATGTCTTGGAACATTAATGAAGAAAAATTTTCAGAAAACTGTCTGATGTAATTCTCTGTTCTTCCCACTCTATAAATATTTACAAGTCATACTGGGAAAAAAAGGCTGGTGAAATTCATATTCTCAACATTCTTATTAGAAACACTGAGTCTTTGGTTTAAATTCATCTGTAGGTTGCTCTCAAAATAATACCTCCTATTTATTTCCATGGAAAGTACAATAGATACAAAGAGCACAACAGCATTGTTTGGTAGAACAAATTCTCAGCCACCAAACACTATTTCTCAACATAGTCACCACCATTAGCTAAGCATTTTTCCTAGAGATGAACAACAGCCCACAGGCCATGTTCACCTGCACCGGTGGAGGTGTCCCACTCTTACTAACACCGCTGCTGAAATGCACCACACAGCTCTCACTGTGTTCACATCCTCTGTTTGGTCTCCATACATTTTCAGCAAGCATAAGTGAATGCCAGTGGGTGCCATTTGTTTCTGCATGGAGGAATTCAATGTCACACCTTTACTTCATTTGCATTTCCATGTCAGACACCATTCTGTCAGACTACCCCTCTGCTGCCATCTGTCACACAGTGACAAAAAACATATAACGAAGTTTGACAATAAGGTTCAGGCTCTGCTGCCATCCCTCCAACATCTACCTGACATTGTGGGCCAACATAATAAAACGGGAAGCATTACTTTTGGAGCAGCTCTACTATAGACTGAGATGTGTAAACATCTGTAGTAATGAGGAAAGTAAGCTATCTGATCTGATCTGTTCAGCAGGGAAATGCTAAGCGTAAGTGGATGTTCCTTTCTTATTTACTTTTAAATTACCTGAATGCTCTCCTTCAACCCATCTAATCCATCCTTTAGGGCACGTGTGTCCAACACATGGCCTGCAGCCTGCATGCAGGCTTGGACAGACGGTAATGTGGCCCCACAAGGTCACACACTTTTAGCATTACTAATGTGATTTTTAGCAATATTTTTCACGAGTTGATCATGCATAGCTTGAATGTGGACTGCGTAGGAGACAACAGAACACGGTGGAGGAGAGGGCACAGAGCAGTGCCAGCTCTGGCTCTCGTGCCTGCCATACACACTCGATCAGATGAAAACCCACGTGTGTTACACATGGACTGCTGCCACTTAGCAAGTAAAACTTGGTTATTGTCAGCAATGATTCAACCTACCTACAAGTGTGTGCGCCTGTGAAGGCACACTTTTTACTATTAAGCCAACAAGTAGATTTTCTTATTTAATTATTAATATTGGGCATGTGTTGTTTTATAAGTTAATAATTTAATTTATTCATCCGTTTCTCAAAAACGAGGTCAAATATCCCACTAGCTTTATATTGCCCTCCTTTTATTTATTTTTTTTAATAAAAAACACACACACACACACAAAACGAACTTTTGTTATTTCTATACATTAGCTATGTTGTATTTTACATGCAGCCCAAGACAATTCCTCTTCACTCAGCACAGCCCAGGCTAGCCAGAAGGTTGGACACCCACACTTTAGAGTCATATCAGGCAAAATGCACCTTCCAGTGTCATTTGACCCCTTAGTCGTACAAGTCAGTACTATTAGCACCAAGAACAACTGGCATTCTCACATGAAGGCCAAGAATCAAAAGGCTGCATTGATGCAACGTGCTATTGTACAGGCATGTTGGCTGGCCCAAATGTTCCCATAGGCTGACATTGCAACATTGAAATCTGCAAAATTTGGGAACAGTAAAATATCCTCAGGCAGGATTTTTTTGTTGTTGTTTTTTTGTTTGTTTGTTTTTTGCTATAGCAATTTTCCACTGATTTCAGCAGGCTTACTCCAGATTTATACAATTTACACTGACTCCATGTTATCTCTGATATCAACCCCATGCAGGAAGCCCACATTTTGTCTCCACCACATAATGTCGAATTGGCAGCTCTAAAAGCACTGCTGTTATACTGTCAGTGTCCTTTAGCCAAAGGCAGGGCTTATGCTGGGAAGCAGTGTTTCCTTGCTCACAGTTCAGAGGCAGCAACTTAGGTGTGGAGCTGTGCCCAAGCTGTAGGAAGCCTCAAACTGCACCAAAACTTTACAAGACTTTACAGCAGTATGTTTGACAGTGTATGCTGAAAATGAGAGAGCTGCAGTATGGAGCATTCACTTCTATTCTCAAAATTATATAGTTCACAGAAAATGTTTTTGTTTCTGTTTTCTTCCGTTAGGCAATATGAGTTTCATGTCACTCTGAGTAATAAGCATTGATTAATATCTCCTCAGATCTCCCAAGTGTCTTCCAAAGAGGCAGATTATGGTATCTATATTTAGAGATTCAAAACAAGAATGGATCCAATCATGCAAAAAGTAAATGAACTGTTTGGACAGTAGGCACACCAGTCGTATTTCTTCAGTTTCCTGCACTAAACAATAATAATTTACCTTTCCTATGTAGCCCACAAATGTGTCTATGTGTCGTTTGTATGTGCATTACAAATAGAAAGTGTAAGCAATATGATATACACTATGGGAAAGAATTCCACAGGTTTTTAGATTTCCTGGAAACATGACTGTATGTGTCTGTCCTTTAGATTCTTGTCACACTGCATCCCAGAGTAAGGCCTTGCAAAGCTGGGCAGTATGGCTCTGCTGCATCACTAAAGCATTACACTGGCAGTACCTTCACACTTCAGCAGCTTCTGCCATCACTCTCTAAAGGAAAGAAAAGGGCCTGGGTGTGGAAAGAAGGCTGGCCTAGCACATTGGTCAGACACCAAAAACATCAGCAAAGCAATGGCGATGGCTTTTGTCTGCAAAATATTATTTACGAAAGATATGCAGAACATCCACCCATTCATGAGGAACAGGTGAGGGTGATTACAGTATGCAAATTAGAAGATGTTGAATTTTCAGCTTTGGGCTTATAAAAATGTGGGTTTATAAAAATGTGTTTTCATTAACATAGAAATTTTGCATGCAAATAACTACAGCTGTACACGCGTATATCTTCTGAAGGGACAGAAAGATTAGAACTCAAAACCATTGTAACAATTTATGCAGCAATGTTCTAAAGAATCGTTCTCATTGCAATCTCTGATTTTTTTTCTGCTATAGGCTTGTAGCCGAAGTGAAGCACAAGCTAGCATTTACTTGTTTTTATTTATAAAAATACGACATGTAAAAAACAGAACCTCTTGACTAGTATTTCATGGAAGCTGAAATTCTTTGAGAACAGCAGTCAGTAGGGAGTCCTAGGACCTAGGCTTGTATTTGTCCCTTGAGAATTGCTTGGGACTCTTCAATACTTGCATGGAAGGGGCAGTGGTGGCAGTGATCCATATAATGCACCTCGATACCAGCTTTCAGTGAATGTCTATGGTATGTAGAGAGTGATCTATCAGCCTGTCTTCTGAGACTACCAGTAGTCGATCTGTCTTGTTGCAAGTCTGTTAGAAGCTTAAGTCTGTTTGTCTGCAATAAACAAAACTCTCATGTCCTGTTCTTTCACCCCTGCAAATGAGCACACACATTTCTGATCTGCACTGCGCTTACTTAGGGGCCCATGAACCTTGTATTTTTTCAGTTGTTATACAGCTCCTTCCTCTTCTCAGTGTTGAGGAGAAACCTAAACCATGATCATTCTGATCTGAGGAGGCTAAGACTGATTTTTTGATAAAATGAGAACTAATAGTTTGAAGCTAGTGAAAGGTATTTAGTCTATTTAGATATCATTAGTGGTTTTGTTACTGAATACACTGTTCACTTATCAACATCAGCTTTTCAAACAGGATGGAAGTGGTTCCTAAGGGCTACGTTATGAAGAGCCCTTCTTAATTTGAAAATGTTAGGTCTTCTTGGTTCTGCTAGGAAAAAAAGAGGCTATCCTCTCCAATTGCACTCCAAAAGGCTTAAGAAGCTTCATCAAGCAAGTGGTGACTGGAAATCCAAACTACCTAGTGTCAAACTGCTGCACATTGCAAGGAAACTTCTTGGTTGTCCTCTCTTTTTAGAATCTATGACTACACGCTCTGGCAGCAGTGGGCTTGGAGTAGAAGTTCTTAGGCTATAGCATGCAGGAGGTCCAATGAGATGATCCTCGAGGGTCCCTTCTGACTTCAGATCTGTAAATCTTTGGACTGTATTGATCATAGCTATAGGTCGTGAAGGAAGCTAGAAGTTGCCCAACCTCCAGTCATCATTTTTTGGGCCTTGGAGAGACTGCAGTTATCACCTATATCTAACACAGGTAAACACATCCCACAATACCTTCAGTGTAGACACTTTAGATCTGGTCACATGACACATGCTTTGTCTCTTAGACAAAATGCTGATTCTTATGTCTTTCACTGTGGGTGATTTGGGATTAAAGACCCACAGAAAACGACAGGTTAGATCTGGAATCAATTTTCATTTACAGCTGAGAAGCAGTTATTGATGTTGTGCTCACAGTTCAATAAAAGATCTGAGGATATAGACCTTGTGTTTCTTTTTCAATATAAGCAGCATAATCAGTCGCAAATGTTTTTACAAAGAAAATTGCACTGACAGCTTTATTAAAATTGCTGTCTTTAAAGTTTTAAGATGTCAAAAATTTGACCTACTCGAATGGTTTTTAATATGCATACTGACCAACCCAATAGATTTTTATGTCATGTATTTATAATATCAGATATTATAAATGTTTAATATATTGTTTGAGAAGTATTGTTACTTTTAAGCATCGCCTGCGTTTTGAACTCTGCTGAGAGGAACACTGCACTCATACTGCATTCAAAGTTCCTCTTGCACAATATTTTTAGGTTGCCCACAACAGGTATTGTCAAGGCAGATGACACACAGGTTCATAGTAAAAACATTAGCTGACAAGGTATTTCAGAGATGCTGCTGTTGATGCTCTTCTCTAAGAGTGGTGATTTTTAGATGGCTTTATCACTGCGTTAAAAAACTAACTCGGAAATTAGAGTAGAGATTGCTTTCAATTAGTAGCTCAGTTCAGCTAAAAGAGCTTGGATAAAAAATGGATTTGTGTTTTTGTTCCTTAAAGCACCTCAAATTCGCTTTGAGCTCAAAGGCATCCAAATGAGTTTTGTCTGGATACAGTGTTATAAGGAGCTGTAGTGTACTCAGTTTTCTTTAACCAGCTCCTCTTTGTTCTTCTGCCTAAGGAATAGTCCTATTAACCCCTGAAACACATTTGTAATTGAAAGCACATCACTAGTTATCTGTGTGCGTTTTAACTAAAGAAACTTTGATACTAACTGCATTGTTTTCATGTAAATAGTATTTTTGGCAAACAAATGAGACGTTTTTCTTTGCTACTGTGTTGGTTTTTTTTTTCCCCCTTCTTCACTTAATGATTGTCACCTTATTTGAACTCCTCTGATAACCAACTACAGAGACATTGTTGTGGTAAGACAAACACAAGACATAGACATAATGCATGGCCTTGATCTGCCTTCTGTATTTTACACAAACATTTTTATTTTTTGCTATGTTACTACTAGGTAATTATCTACAAAGTGTTTGACTTTGTAGCTCAATCTGAAAAGGCAATTAGCTGATCTTTGAATTGTTATAATGCATACTGAACTTTCAAATATTCAATTAATTGTTTTTAAACCTATGACATGTAAAGATGCACTACGCTTTCATCTCCAAATGTTTTAAAGTGATATGGCCACCACTTTCATTGTAACAATAGATATCCTTTCCTGTGGTCATTTATCCCGTTTTTTTAGCTGGATCCTGAACAAGCTGTTTACTCCCCAAGGTTTTGCTGCATTTTCATTTACTTTGTTATCAGCAGAAAGGCTGAGGAACAGCTCTTCAGTAATGCCATCAATACTGCACGCACAGTGAGAGAGGTCATCTTGTCAAAGCTGTGGAAAAATCAGATGGATTAGGATGAAACTAGGTGCAAAATAACTTTGATAGAGTCTTTAATGTAAACAGTTTATCTGTCACCAGGTTTCGTCTAAATCCCAGAGTGATGCAGCATCTGTTGTAGCCACAGCAGTGTGTTTTGATAAAGAGCCCACTTTCCAATGTTTAAGATCTACAGTCATGTTTTGTAATTGTAGGGAAATGTTTTTCATTGAGCCATTAATGAAAACAGAAGCTACTAGGATAGTGCAGTCATTCTTCTCAGTCTGTAACTATGAAAAATCCCTTCATGAAGATATGCCTCTTCTTGCTACCTCAGTCCCTTCAAATTATTTTATTCTGCACAACACTGGTAGAAACAGCTGTGTACTATCAACCACATAAAATGAATTCTCCAGCTTCCATTAGACCAGTCTTTGGAAATGAGGGATTTGATGGCTGACGTCTAAGGTACTGATTCACACAGCAGTGACATAGGTTCCTACCATTGTTTTTGTTTATTATCAGCAAAAGCTTTCTGCAGCTGCTGTGGGATCTGCGGTGAACTTGATGTAGTTATGAGCAGAGAACATGGCACACCACTAAACTGTATGGTGTTATCAAAGGCTTTTCACTTTTTCAGACTCAAAGAATCTCGTGTAACTGTTTCTGCACATGTTGTTATTGCGGAGGTCATCTCTCACTAGGGACAGGGATTAATACAGCCCTCAGGAGGAATGGTTGCTGTAGACTGCACAGTTCTGTAGATCAACAACAAGAAGGTTGCCCCTGCAGATGGCAGGCGTGGTCTTACCTCAGTTGCATGCATCAGCACTGGAGGAACTAGAGAAGCCCCATCCCTTCCACTGAGCTGCCTTTCCCATGGGTTGCCTTGTATGCTAAAAAACTTTCTACCACAGTAGAGAAAATAATGCAAAAAGGAAAATACTGGAAGGTGAGCAGCTCTAGCCAAGACTGCAATGCCTTTGTTGAAAAGAAGGATAAATACGGCTGCAAGAATTTCTCTCCTCGCATTCCCACAAATAAGCAGGCCCCTCAGCGCTCTCTTAAGCATTTGCATTTCATAGGTTTAGTTTTTCATGCCACTAGCCTGAAGCAGCCAAACTGTCAGCCGTGCCACTAGAAATCATTCACCTCAAGGAAAAGCTTTAGACACAGACCTGGTGCCTCTATCACTAATTAAATAGAGGTGGAAAGACCGTTTTTTTCCTGAGCAGAGCTATAAGGCCCATACATTGGAGATCTGCCAGCTTTTTGGGAAAAGGAGGGAGGAGGGAGGTACAGCTTTCAGTCCTCAGGATGGATCACGTACACTGTGTGTGCACGCATGCCTGTGCACATATGTTTTTATAAAGGAGGTTTTATTATTAGCACGGAGAAAAATACATTTCCCCAAGTCCTTTGGCATACACATGCCACTTATGCAAAAGTGTTGCATTGTTTTGGCAGAAAGCAAAGGCAGCAACAGCTGAGATAATTGATTGACAGCAATATTGTTGTTGTTAAGGAAAAGCCAGACTTGACTGTACTGTCCTATAAAAATAAATCTGAGGTCTGTGGTATCTGTGGGCTGTCTAGGTGCTCAACACTCATTAATCCAACCACACAGGAAACATTTATCTTCTATTTCTCCTCAAAAGGAGAGTGTGATTTTTTATTATGCATGCTCTGCAAAGCATTTTGGTAAAGAAATTGTCTGGCTTTTCTATACTGGCCATCTGCAGCATTGCTCTTATGTAAAAGCCCAGACGACTATGTATGTGAACCTCAAAATCTGAACTCTTTGGAGTTTTTCACACTAGTAGAATGTAGCACTAGTGTTTGCTTAAGGCTGGGGGGCTGCAAATATCTCGACAGAGGGACTCATAGGTGGCCAGAACAAGTGTAGAAGTAGGTGATGAAAAGGGCGTGATAAATCCAGTAATTAACTTGTCAGCTAGAATAAGGGAAGAGGAACTGAAAGTTGATTTCCTCTGGAGGAGTTCCAGGAGGAGAATGGTAATGAGAACTAAACACCCTAATTTTTCTTACGATGAATGCATCTGCCACTGAAAGGTTTGTTGGGGTTGGAGGTACTTCATTTTGTACCATCAGAATGAATCTTCCAAGAACAGACCTCCTACTCACATGTAGGGGCAGGCTTGAAGAAGCACAGTGTGACACTGCAGGCTTGGGCCTGCTTCTCTCCCACAGAACATGTGTGCATTACAAAGCTACCACTCTTCATGGCAATACACTATGTGTAATTTTCAGAGCTGTGCTACTTGGCAAAGTCATTTGAGCAATATGGTGAACCAGACCACGGGTAGCAAAGAGTTATTTTATGTGTGTTTACTTCTACTGCCTATTTGATTTAATATTCAGGGTAAATTTCATGTTCAGTGTAATCTAAAATCCTTAAAATCCTGTATAGGAGAAAAAAACAAACAGCACGAACAAATGAACAATAGCAACATCATTACACACCTTTCCAGCACCACCAGTGCTGGTACTCTTTGACTCAGCCCTTTTGCTTCTCAAATCTAGGAAACTTTTCCTTCATTAAGAGTAGGGACAAAACTTAGGATAGATTAGAATCCTGGAGGAATGAGTTAAAGAACTTTGCCACTGTAAAGAATCTAAAGGTATAAATTGTAAAGGAACTGAAGTAGAAGGGGCTGTTTCAGAGACACTTGCCTAACCTCCTTTCCATTTTGGCGAAGAAAGTTATAACATACACAAAAGCTGCGAAAGTAGCAATTAGATGCACACCAAAAGTACATTTCATTATAAGGCTTCAAAACATCAGCATTTGTTCAGATAAGTCTCAGAGATCGAGATAGATACAAATAATTTTACTCATTCTGTTAGACCTGGACAACCAAGGAATACACCAATGGTAGGGAGTGTCTGCACCTGCACAATGAAGTTCCAAGACATTATTTGAACTTATTTATTTTTCTCCTTCTTTCATTAGGAAATCTTTGAGAAGACTTATTTTTTTTTGCTTCTCTTGTAATTTTTTCTTGACCATTTTTTCTGTATCTTTTTCATTCTTAAGATACTTTATCATGTGATGATAACATACATGGGTGTAGAGTAAGCCCAGCAAGTAATGAATTTTTTGTTTTATTAGACTTCTGGGATATTGAATCAAACACACATTTGAAGAGAACCCATCAGTAAATAAGAATACAATACTACATTTTATTCCCAGCTAAATATTTTACATTTTCAAGGTAGGATTAGTCATCTGCTAAGCCTGGGTTTTTGTAATGAATTTGTAACAACTTATTTACTAAGAAATGTTGTGTATAACTAGAATTTCAATTCAGATTAATTTTTTTTCTTAAAGAAGTACTTCTCAGAATTGCAGAATCGTAGAATGGTAGAGGTTGGAAGAGACTACTTGGCATCATCTAGATCAACCTTTCTGCTTCAGGCAGGATCACCTAAAACACATTGCCCAGGATCACATCCAGGCAGGTTTTTAATATCTCCAGAGAAGGAAACTCCACTGCCTTTCTGTGCAGCCTATTCCAGTGCTCAGTCACACAATGAAGAAGTTTTTCTCATGTGCAGATAGAACTTCTTGTGTTTGAGGCCCATGGCCTCTTGTCCTGTTGCCAGGCACCACAGAAAACAGCCTTTCCCATCCCATTGATGCTCTTCCTTAAGATATTTGTACAAATTAATAAGATTGCCTCTCAGTCTTCTCCAGGCTGAACAGTCTCAGGTGTGAGGATGTCATGGGAGACAGTATTGAAAGCCTTGCTGAAATCCAGGTAGACAACATCCACTTGTCTCCCCAGAGTTTCTGTCATTCTGTCTCAGAAGACTAATCAGATTGGCTAAGCATGATTTTCCTGTAGTGAAGTCATGTCAACTGCCCCTGATCACCTCTCTTATTATCCACATGCTTAAAGGTAGCCTCCAGGGTGAGCTATTCTATCACCTCTTCTGTGATGAAGATGAGGCTGACAGATCTATAGTTTCCCAGGTCCTCCTTTTCGCCATTTTTGAAGACTGAAGTGACAGTGGCCTTCTTCCAGTCCTCAGGTACCATTCCCATTCTACATCATGATTGATGGAGTGCTGCCTAGCACTCGTGGATGCCTCCCATCAGGGTCCCTGGACCTGTGGGAGTTAAGTTTGCCCAGATGATTTCTACCACCGGTCTCCAACCAGTCCTGTTTATCATAGTTTTTCCAACTTGGTTCAGATAGAACAATTCTTACGAAAAATCAAGCATCTCTTTAGTAAGGAGCTCTGTTCTGTACCTCAGCACTCAACAGTGACCAAATTGGTGTTGTGAGACCATTTAAATGTACTGGGTTTCATGAGATGTTCTGAGAGTTAATTTGCATCTGTAAAGGAACTTGAAAATGCTTTAGAATATAGTCCTACAGAAATTGACTTGATAGAATTTATAATGTCTTTTTTTTTTTTTTTTTTTTTATGAAAGAGTAAAAATTTGTACACTTAGCAATTTTCTTCAAAAACATTTTTGGAAATGTAAATACTGTTTCACTTCTACCGTCAAGATACAATGATTCTTAAGTCCAGGCTTTTCTTAATATGGAATTGTCTGTCAAGGATGGGAATTGGTCACATTTTTAATTACACACTTAGTTTGGTTTTGACCACTGGCATGATGTAAACAGATTTTGGGAAAAATACTGACAGATGCCCAAATACAGTGTTTCTCAATTCAAAGCAGTTCTCTTCGTGGACGCAGTTAACTCCTAACACAGAGACAACTGTTTTAGACTTGCTCAGTTAAACTCTTTTTCATTTTACCTGGCCTCTGCTGTGCCAGCTGAAATTAAATTTCCTACTGGTAAAATTTTACCGTAAGTATTCTTGAGTGTCTCTTGGTAAAGCCAGAAAGATTACTAAATTGCCAAAAGCAGTGATGAAATGTTCTCTGTAATTAAGACACAACAAGAGTCCAACGAACAGTGCTGATGTGCAGAGATAATATGCACGATGACTTGTTATTTCAAAAAATGAATCTCAAATGAACCATCCTATGTGTTTTGCTTTTGAAGGAAGTGTACTCATTTTCTAAAAATATAATGAGGAAAGTATCTTCATCATTGTTTTTGGTCCTACATATGATAATATTGTGCTTTTTGTCCTCAAGGTGGAGTTGACCTAGAACATCATGCATAGAATTTCAAATATGAGGTTGCTAACTTCATGTCAGAGACAATTAGCAAGAAGGAAATACAATCTCCTCTGTTGACATTAGGGGACAAATAGAGGAGAGTGTAACCAATGAAGTAAAGAAAAAAGAAAAAAAGTAAAGAAGAACAAGCCACGCATTTATGCATGCACCAATACATATTAATTCTTCAGTCCTCACGTTCAGGTTCATGTTTCCCAGCACAGTTCTAGATATTTAGTTTGCTACAAGCACAGGAAGTCATAGACAGAACTAATTGTGTCATTACAGAATCAGTGCACAATACAGAGCAGTCAGGATCATAGATGACATATTCTGTACAAATAAAAGTGCACAGTATAATATCCAAGACAAGTGATAATCTACAGTCTGCTACAAATCAACAAATTTGAAGAGTGTCTTTGTTTTTATTGGATTGTTGAGCTGAGTCTGTGAGGTGTCTCTTCTTGACCCACAAGACAGAACAGCATGGTAGAATATAAATATGTGTTGAGTTGCTTAGATATTCATCTGGAAATACAGAACTGGTTAGAAACTAGGAAGTGAATGCAAATTACGTTTGCAACAGCTCTGGAAAAAAAATTAAAGCATGGAGGCCTGTCTCCTTCTGCTCTCACGATTCAATGGCTTGAAGTGCCATCTGTCTCAGGCGAAGAGACTCTTCAAGGCTCAGCAATTGCCTTCTCAGGTGGCTATCAGTACTTCTGAATCAAGACTGTAAGGAGGCATTCTTAAAAAATACTGACATTTTCAAACTTCACTTCTGTAAAATCAAATGCTTCAAATGCTGGATTTTCAACTCTGCAATGGAAATATTAATTTTCTTTGGAGAGCAGACATTTCCCCTTTAAAGCTTTTCTGAAAATCTAGTTTACCTTCAACAATTCCAATTATTTTGCACTGATATTTTTGAGCTGGCCTCTTGTGGCTTTATTCTTCTCAGGCCTTTGTGATGCAGGAAACATGTACTGACTGGAGTACTTTTTCTGGTTCTTTCTTTTCAAAAGTCAGTCTGGTGACTGATAGTCATGAAGAAAAAGTGTCATTTTTCCCCTTCTGTTGTTCTTGTGCACAACCTAGAAGCAGCCAGACATTGTTCCTGTGTTAGCTCTTTTGTATCATGCTTAAATATCTGCTAATGAAATAAGTTTGTGGGTGTATTCACGCTACACAAATAAAGCACAGTGCAAATAATTCTTGAACAAGTCCTACCAAAATCGAGAGTAATGTAACATATAAAGAAGAAATATGGAGTAGAAGTCTTTCACGGGGTTGGGGTTAGTCTTTCACATTATAAAAGTCATAGAAGAACATCTCCAGGCAAAGTCTCTCCAATGAATGATCCTCTGTATCTTACTGCTTTTTATGTTCTTCAGCATCTTTTTTTCTTACTCATTACTGCAGTCAACTGTTAAAATAAGGTCTTAAAGGAAAATCAAATCATGATTGGGGGGAGGGGGGAGGAAAGGAAATCATGAATTACAGTGCAATGATTGTCTAGTTCATTCTTGCTTCTATTTTCTAATCATCCTAAATTATTTTAACGCACATTTTCAAGCTCAAAATTAACAAAAGTCCCATGATGTAATTCTCTTAACACCTATTGAATGTTACATTATACCAGCCCAATTTCATGCCACTCTTTTGCATCATCTTTTCCTTCTCAGTGTACATTTATCATGATTTAGGAGAATCCTGCCTACTCTATTTCAAGATAGTACTTTTAATACATTAAGTTTCAGAAATAATGTGGAGTTAGAACCAGTTTCTTACTTGTAAAGCCTAGGAATCTAAGGTAGAAAATAACTTTTATAATATATTTGTCTTTGAAATATCTTAAATTAATAATCAAAAGCTTGCATCAAGTCTAAAACAAATCAAACTTAGTCGTGAAGATGAGAAAGAGGAATTATTAACTGAGTAGCAGAGCTGATGGGGGCTCAATGAAATCATTTTGTTCAAAGATTAAAGGCGCTGAACACTGAAATAGTTTGAGGAGGATGGCTATGAACACATCTGACAAGAGCTGCTAAATTCAGTAATGATCAAAAGTTAATTATCAAAGCAGAGAGAACTACTCAACGCAGACAATTTAAAGTCAATAGCTGAGCAGCCCAGCAGAAAAGTAATTTGGGAGAAGTATTTTCCTATAATGAAGTTATATAAAAGTCATACATTTCAAAGAAACCCACCTAAAACAAGATTGCATTCTTCCTGATCAGAGAAATATAATTAGCTCTAATTGACAGACCTGCTGTACACCAAATATTTTCAAACAATATGCTTCTGCATCAAAGCTTGATATGTAGAGTTACTCAATGTCACTTTGATTTTGCCTTTCTTTATCTTCTGCCACTGGGCGTGCTCATGATGTATCAACAAATATGCTTTGAAAAATGAATAAGCAGCACCTGCAAGATGAATAAAAGCAGAAGGCATTCAGCATTTCTGCGTCAGATAGTATCCCTGCCATACTGTGTGCTGTGTTTAACATCATGTTCCTACTCAGAGGCAAACTGCGTCATCTGAAATAGGAAATGACCAGTTGCTCTATCATCCAACATTGAACTAGGCTACTATGTAGATTAACCTGAGAACTTGCAATATCATAGGATCATAGAATCATAGAATGGCTTGGATTGGAAGAGACCTCAAGGATGATCAAGCTCCAACCCTCCTGCTGCAGGAGGGCCGCCAACCTCCACATTTAATACCAGATTATTTTGCTAAAACTCTATAGGAGTGAACATATGTGTGGACAACAGTCTCCCCACAGTGTGCCTTTTCTTAAGAGCTAGGAAAGTGCCTTCTCCCAGTAATACAAGGGGAAAAATGAAAAATTTTTAATGTAAAAATCTGAGATATGTGTCAGAATGTACCTATGTAATTCCTTGTTCCTGAAGCTACCATGTTTTAGAGTAAACATCAACATTGCTACGTAGTCAAAAATCAAATGCCCAATTTAGACTCTGTTCTTTAATATTCCATGACTTTCACATTGCCAGTTGTCACTATCTGAAATAACTTCATCTTCTTTAATCTTTCATGCAAACAGTTTAACTCATACCATCACGCACATGCATTCCTGAATATCCTCTGCTTCACTTTATATTAGAATTGACTGCATTAGTATTTACTTCTGATCCTAGACACTCTTTGCTCTTCTGTTTTATTTTCCTTGTTTGTATTTTGATATCCATTTTTTGTAGTGACTTTTGAATAATTTAGAAGGAAAAAAAGCCAATATGAGATTTAGATGCATGTTTCACATGCCTGAACTCAGAATTTTTGTAGTCCAGATATTTGGTATCTGGACCAAATGGAACTGTCACTGTACAGTCAAAAAATCTTCTGCCATAGTGAAAGGATCTTTATAAACTTTAAAAATAGTTCTAGTTCCTCGCAGGAGGGGACTATAACTTGACATTTAATGGGAGGATTGGGGAACTGAAATGTAGTTTTCAGTGATGTTTTAATCCATTTTAAATGAAGTATTTGCATCTTGTTACATGTAGTTTATTATTTAGAAATATTCCTTAATAACATGCTTTTTGACTTTGTGTCTGCATGTGACAGCTAAAAAAATGAAGATTTGGGAGAGTTTCATTGGAAGGATGCACAACTCGCACTATTTCACTAATGAGACAGGAATTCAATTTCATTTATAGGCTTCTTTGAGAAATCATAATTGGTTTGGGTACATAATATGCTTTTGTGCAGTCTTAACTTCAGTTTTTCATGAGTTTCAAGTGTTTTATTTAGCATCTGTACTGTACAACTAAAAAAATTTTTGCCATTACACCTTCATCAATTTATGCTTTAAATTAAAAATGTAATCCAAGTGAAACAAATGCATCTTTCTTCACATTCTGGGAGCCAACCCAGGGTACTGTTGTTTTTCCTTGCCAACTGTCACAAGCCTTAATTCTTTCTCCCCAGCTTAAAGTTATTATTCAGGATTTCCACAGATTTAAACAAAGATTTTATCTTTGTAATGATTGGAGGCAAAAGAGCCAAAATAGCAGATATTCTGATAAACTAGTCCTATTGTAGAGCCCAAAGGAGAACTAATTATGGCAAAATTTGGAACCCAATTGTGCAGATCCCAGAGGATTCAGAAGTTAGTCAGTTTTCATAAGGAATTTAATTCCTCATGGGCTTATGTGATCATTTTTCAGGAATGCTAATATTAGCAGTTCCTGTGTGGGAACAATTTTATTTCCAAGCATAGCAGAGGTTAAAAAATCACCGAAATCCTTCTGTCCAATTTTTGGTAGGCTTTCCAAAAATATCTCCACAGGTAATTGAGCAGTGAAACTTTCCTTTGTGTAGTAAGTTTATGGCTCAGTTGTCTTCTGCCTTTCCCCATGACCCATACTTCTAATTTCACTAATCATCTGACTGCTTCCCACATATTAATGTGTTATAGTCTGGTTCTGTGAATGCTAGAAGGAATTTCCTGAAATGGCACAAAGCACTAGTTTATCTGAAGATGATGTCTCAAACCCTCCTGCACTAAAATGTGTGGGACTCTCCTCAAAAGGCACACTGAAGAAGGGGAAAAGCATAATTGGGTGAAAGGAGGAGAAACAGGACCAGGCAAAGGTCTGGTAGCGGTTTTCTGCCTAGTCTTCCTGTTCACCCTCTTGGTGCATGGCCTGTGGTGGTTGCATCTCTGGGGAGCTTGATTCTGCCCTCCCAGTCTCAGCCTAGCTAATGTCAAGAGCCTGGCCCAGCACCAACTTGGTGGATTAGTGGCAAATGCGTGCCTTGATTATACAACACAAAGCAGTGCTATGGTGAAACAGAACCACAAAATAACACTCACAGATATGGTTTCGTGCCTCTAGGCTTAAATAAAGAAGTGCAACTACCTCCTGTAGGACCCAGCGGAGGCTTTCCTTTCTCATCCATGAGACAAGCCTAGCACAGCTTATCGGACTAACCCCATTTAGCAGAAGCAGTGTGCACCATGGTGATTAAGTAACAATATCAGCAGAGACCAGACCCTAGCAGAGTATAAAACAGCACAGGGGCCACTGCTGAGTGGGATCCCCTCTCAGCTGGACTGAAACCAGCAAACATCAGGTCATATTATGCTCCCTAACAATATCTAGAAATCTCCCTTCTTGCCTGGGAATATTGGTTACGGCCCTCACCCAAGGAATTCTGTCTAGTAACATGCCTTAGAGAAATCAGGAGACTCCATTACTCGGTGATTCATGGAAAACTGAAAGTACACATCCCACTCTCACCCATCCCCCTTTTTGCATGTTAATTGTTGTGTGCTTTGCCAATACTGTTTGCTTGTTCATGTATGTTTGGAATTGTTATCTGTTGAGTGCTTGTCAACGGAGATTGTAATTGCTTAAGGACATTAAAAAAATTTATAGTTAACCACCTGACTTGTGGTCAGTGAAGTGTGTTAACTAAACTCTGCGCTACACTGCTGACAAATGTCAGGGAACAGCGCGTGGCAAAATGTTATTTACCTATTCTGAAAAATTGAGAGGTGATGCAAGGTTGGTTTAGATTACATAATTATGCTACAGAAACATTAAAAAAAAAAATCTAAAATCCTCCACTAAAATCTTGAGCCATTTAACCAGTGTGATAGACTGGCATGTCTCTGCCATCAGTGCTCCTCACTGTGTTGCTTAGCAACATTTTAATTCAAGAAAAATCGAAGAAGATGAAATCCCCATGGAGAGGGAAACAGAAATAAGAGGGCCGTTGACAGATGATCTGAGTTGTTTCTTCTAATATACTGTGAAGATCACTGGCTCTTTTCATGAATGATAAATGAACTGTACACAGATCAATGGGTTCAGCAATAAACTGGAACCAGGCTCTATGTCTGAGGTGGTGCAGGCTGAGAGGGCCAAAGATTTACTCATTTAGATGATTTGAGTGTGTTTTCTCAAAGGTTTCACAAGAGGAAATTGATCCAAACATTTGGTCATCCCTTGCCCTTTCTGTTGTTGGCAAATAAAAACTGTTTTCGAAACAGAATCTGCTCTTCCCTTTAATTTTTCCTGTTGTTGTTCCTATTCTGGGTACGGGCAGATAAGTTGTGACAAAGGAGGCCAGACTCAGAGTGGGAAGTGAAGCAATGTTCCTCAACAATGATAGCCACTAAAAACAAACAAGCCACACTCATATCACAAACTTGGGCAGAAGTGTTTAAGACCCTGAAAGGGGCCAGCTACTGAAGACACGTTCCCTCTGCCCTGGCTGTGGCCATGTGTCAATGTGCTCTTCTGAAGAGCATCCAGTAGTCAGCACTTGGGTGCAGGTTGGTTGTGCTTAGTTGTGTTGTGTAATTGTTTGTCTCCCCCACCCCTCTTCTGTTTACAGGCTGCTGAAAAGACAAAATTGAGAAACATTCCTGTAAAGTAAGTTATTATTTTATCTATTGGAAAATGTAACTTGAATGAACTTCTTGTGTACAATCATTAAAAAGCCACACAGCAAGAAGGGCAGTAAAAGAGAAAATGGAATTCAGATTGCCCCTAATAATAGCTATTAGAAAGTCAGCATTGTTGAGGAAAGCTTTTGATTTCTCATGTGTCTCTAATGATTGCACTACCCAAGATTCATCCAGTTTCCATAAATTAATGTGTTGTCTATGAATAGCTGCCAAAAAATATCACAGTCATACTCAATACATAGCGCTCCTAGCCTTGGGGAGGTTTGTACATGCTAAAAAGATTACAATTTTTAATTGCAATCCTTGAGAAGGTCTGACAGGAGGGAAGTAACTAGGAATATGCCAAATGATTTCTAGACACATGGGAATATTTTGCACCTGTGTATCAAGGCTTTGCCATCCTGTTGATTAAGTGCTCTCTCACTTGCTATGTGTGTCTTTCTCACACCACACACAGATGTATGTTTCTGCTCTTTACAGTTGGCCTCTGTGAAGTATGAGCAAGCTACCAGGGAGCAATTTCCAGGGCATTTCATGAAAAGTTCTTAAATCTTAGGGCACTAGCAGCAACACTCAACCGTTTATTATTGAATTAAGAAAGTTGCTTTATAGATGTCCTGGCTCCTTGAGAAAAGGCATTTTCAGTTAAAGCTACCAACATCAGTGATTCTCTTTAAATAACAAATGTTCCAGTCTTAATGGGCTTTCCTGCACCAATAAAACACAGATTTTTAGCTTCAATAGGTGATCATTGCAGTTTAACTAAATCCCGGTAACTGTATATTCCTGTTAGAGACAGAGTAAATGTTCTTGTTTTCACTGTAGTCTGCTTCTCATGCAGGTTTTGGATGAGAGTGGTTTAGTATTTGTAAGAACATGCACTGACAGAACTTGCAAATCACTGTGTTTTAGCACACATGGCAAAAGAATACAGTTTGACCTCTCACTGGGTTTCCATCATGTACAGTCATTTATACCTTATAAAGTGAACGCAAGATGTGTACGAACACTCCTTGGAGTGATTAGACAAGATGCAAGATAGTCATAAATCACTCTCTCTTTATGTTTCATTTAATCTGATAAAAATTAGAAATAGGATCCAGTGGGGACTTGGTAGCACATTAAACTTTTAATGTGACAAGAGACCTTTCTTGCCTGTAGGGTTAGTTCAAATTCAGTGCAAGCTGAATTAAAGTCATTGTTACCTGGTGGTTTGTTTAATAGAAAGTATGAAATGAGCTGTGATTTCAGTTCATCTTCTAGAGAATCGAGGAGCTGTAAGGTGATGAGAGTCCTGGGGAACAACTCCGAAGCAGTCATTTTTCATTAATTCATTTTTTTAATATTTTGGGTCAAATTCTCAGGAATGGCTCAACTAAATTGAGTTTCCCCAAGTGAGACAAAGATATTGAGCTTTGCAGTCATTAAATAGCATATGTGTGATACTGATGCCCAATTACTCTGTAAAAAAGATTTGGGTGTACAGAAGTGGGGGATTTAAGCTAAATAATTATTTTATGGGCCTTAAATAAGAATAATGTTTTGAAATGGAAGAAGGCCAGATGGACAGCCTGATTCCTTCCACCTGCATGTGCATATTTCACCATGTCTTTTTCCCCCAAATGGTTGTTTTACTTCTCTCTGACTGTATTCATGGTTGCAGCTTCAATTAGTACCCTAGGGAATCTGTAATACATATTAATTACAGTCTGTATAATGAACAGCTGATAAATCTGCCTCATTTTTGAGTGAAATGTAACTATTTAAGTTACCTGTATCCAATTACAATTTTATGCTAAAATATTACCTCTTAGGGCAAAAGCAAAAATAGCATCTCTAAAATAGCAGTTGTAGACATAGATTACATTTACATAGGTTGCTCTGAAAGTTATAGGATCACAGAATCATAGAATGGCTTGGGTTTGCCCTTGCCCTATCACTACCTAGTAGTGTAAAAAGTTGATTTCCCTCCTGCTTATAAACTGCCTTTAAGGTTCAGTGAGATCTCCCCTGAGCCTGCTCTTCACCAGGTGAAACCAGCCCATCTCCGTTGGTCTTTCTTTGTAGGAGTGGTTCTCCAGCCTTCTGAGCATCTATATGGTTCCACTGGACCTGTTCTTTCCAGAGCTGAGGGCCGCAGACCTGTACCTAGTGCTCTAGATAGGGCTTTATGAGGGCAGAGTAGAGAGGGACAATTACCTCATCACATCCCTCTCCCTACTGTTTAACCCTCTGTTGATGCAGTCCAGAATACTGTTTACCTTCCAGGCTACGAGTGCACTGGTGGCTCCTGTCCATCTTTTTGTCTACTAGGACACCCCAGTTTTTCTTCACAGGACTGCTCTCAAGTAGTTCTCCCAGTCTTTGCTTATATCTGAGATTGTCCCAACCCAAGTGCCACACCTTGCACTCGTTGAACCTCGTTAGGTTCACATGCGCCCACTTTTTCAGCCTGTCCAGGTCACTCTGGATGCCTTTCTTCTGTTCTGTGAACTACACTACTCAGCTTGGTGTTATCAGCAAACCTGAGTTTGCTGTGTCATTGATAAAAACGGTAAACAGCACCACTCCAAAGATGGATCCCTGGGGACACTGGCCATCTGCCCAAGTGGAGGTGATCACTTGATCACTCTTATCCTTGCTGAAACACAGCACTGTGCTCACAGCACTGTAGTTTCCATCAACATTCAGCAAAGTGTCGATGAATGCCAGTGGGTGCCACTTTTTTCCTCAAGGAGGAATTCATTGACACACCTTTGTTCCCTATGCTGTTCCATGTCAGACACCATTTTGTCAGACTGCCCCTTCGCTGCCATCTTTTGCACAGAAACAAAATGCAAAGGAATATTGCTGGATAGGGTTCAGCCTCTACTGCCATTCCACCAACAGCTGTCTCTGATGTCATGAGCTAACATCAGAACATAGTAGGCATTACTTTCGGAGCAGCCCTGGTATACAAGCAGCACAGCCTCACTGAGTATGCCTCGAGCATGTCTAGCTTTTAGTGCTGTTGCTTTTGTAGCTCTGAAATCTGAAAGAGAATTTTGTTTGAATTTTAATGTTCTTCAGCTATGCAAAATAAAGTTGGTAGCTTCCATTGTCATAAGGGTTGAAAGCTGTACAGATTCCTTCTGCCATATGTGACTTACCACATTCATTTTTCAAAACACATTTCTTTTATTAAGACATATGTGATAGTACACTTCTGCAAATGTAAATTGCTTTTGGCTAAAAGCCATGCACTAATAAGTTGAATTGAATCTAGCTGCATTTGACATCTGTTACAATATACATATATGTATATAAATATATAAAAATACATATTAGCTGTTGTCATTAGCATTAAAAACTTCCTTGTTTTTATGTTGCTCCGACATAGTTCTTATTTCCCAAACCTGGAATCAGAAATAATTCCCTTTTAAAGACTGTTGTTTTCATAATATCCCTAGTTCAGTCTTAATAGTACCATAGTTTACCATGCTAGTTAAGGAACACAACAAAGATTATTGTAGAAATAGTCTATTTGCTTTTGTTGCTTGGTTATTAGAATCGCAGAGCCATAGAATATCTTGAGTTGGAAGGAGCCCAAAAGATTCATTGAGATCCAATTCCTGGCTCCACACAGGACCACCCAAAATCCAAACCTTATTTCTGAGAACCATATCTAAATTCTCCCTGAATTCCAGCAGCTTGGGGCTGTGACCCTGTAGAGCCTGTTCCACGCCCAACCACCTCCTGGTGAAGAACTTCTTAACACCCAGACTCTCATCTGACACATTCTGTACACTTCCCTTGGGTCCTTTTGCTGTCACATGAGAGCAGAGATCTGGGGTCAAAAAGATGCTCAGAGCACCTGACCTATGAATAGGCTGAGGGAGACAGGCTTGTTCATCCTGGAGAAAAGAAGGCTCCAGGGAGACCTCATTGCAGCCTCCCAGTACTTAAAGGGAGGTACTTAAAGCAGTAGGCAAATCAACTTTTTACATGGGTAGGCAGTGACAGAACAAGGGGGAATGTTTTCAAACTAAAAGAGGAGAGATTTAAGTTAGTTGCCAGGGGATACATTTTCACTGAGAGGGTGGTGAGACCCTGGCATTGCTACCCAGATAATCTGTGGGTGCACCATTCTTGGAGATGTTCAAGGTCAGGCTGAATGGGCCCTGATTTAGTGGTTGGCTACCCTGCCCATGGCAGGTGGTTGGAACTAGATGATCTCTGAGATCTCTTCCAGCCCAAGATGTTCTGTGACCCTGTGTCAGTGCTGCCCTCCCCTGTGAGGGGCTGCAGGCTGCCATGGGACCTCTCCTCAGCCTCCTCTTCTCTGGACTGAACAAACCATGGGAGCTCAGCTGCTTCTCGTACATCTTGCCCTCTAATTAATGTTGCAGGTTTTATGTATAGGGGAAGCTTACTTACTATTTATTTTGTTGAATCCTTCCATTGCGTAAAACTTCAGGAGGGGAAAAAGAAAACCAAGGAAGTTTTCCTTTTACAGTTCAATTAGGCAGTTATGCAACTGATTTCTTACTATCCGAGAGTTTGTAGGTGCTTAGACTCAGTTCATCTGGTTCATATCAGTTATACAAACTTCCTGAAGGTCAGAGGAATGCAGGTGGCATTTGATTTCTTCAGAAGGCATGATCTCAGTTGCATGTTGTTTATAGCACGGCAAGAAGACACAACACATGCAGAGGAACTCAGTATATTGGTAGCCTCATCTAACATACTACTACTATTAAGAAGCACACAGAAAGTAGCTGGGAAGTCTCTGCGCCTGCTGAACTGACTTTTTTTAGTGAAAATAATGCAATTACTTCTCCAAAAGCATAAGACCCTTTTCTGTCATATGTGGCATCAGAGTCACCCTACAACTGCAGATTCTATTAACTTTAACTTATTTTATACTCCTCTTCCTCTGTCATAAAAGGAGCACTTGCTGTCCATCACAGACTTTATCCATATTTATACTGACAGACAGTAGCAGGGAAGGGATTTCTTGTATGCAAAGTCCTAGACACTTTCTTACTTGCTAGTCCTTATCATGCTGTTCCCATCCCTGAGTCTGAAAGAAGTAACATTACTTAACCAAGTTTACCCTGTGGACACTTTCTGATTTCTAAAGAGCTGTTACATGAGAAATTGTTTTCAATTACGACATATCCAGAGGAAATAATCTATTATATACTCTGTGATTTGGATTCTCATTAAAATTCAATAGCAGCCTTGTTCTGAAATCCAGCTGATGATCACAGTTCTCAGGCTTTTTTCCAGACCTAGGTAGGCAATGAAAGCCCATATCAGCCTAGGAGCCAAAAGGCATCATATTTTTGTTGAGTTGACCAAATCACTTGTCCCTTGGCTCAGTGGGTCGAGCTGCAGGATCCTATCAGATCTGAGCACAGTCAGGGTTAAGCCTTGCTTTCAAGTACAAATAGACTTTGCTTGGCAGCCTGTACACTAATGTAGTCTGAAGGTCTGCTAGCTCGGTACTTTATTACTGCCAGTGGCAGAATGTGGGGAAAGGACAGAAATTAGAGAAGCAACCTTCAAAGCAGAAGATCTCCCATTTTCCTGTGCACAACAGTTCACACTTCCATCACCTCACATCCTGTGTTTAGGAGTTACCAATGCACTTAGTCTTCAATGCAAAATCTCATTTAAAATCTGTTTGTACCTTTTGTCCCCACAGCATCCTGTAGCACTGAACACTACAGTGCTTGAAAAAATACTGTATTTTGTTTATTTAAAACCCTTTTCCTCATAGGAATACATGCAAGTAGCTATGTCATTCAAAAGAACAAAAGATTACTTGCTATTTCTCATTCATGATACGACGTCTCTCTACTGTGTAGACCAAGGAGTTTTCCTACTCAAAAGCCACTATTAATAATGCTGTTTTCCCTCTGAGAGTGTGAGTCCACTGAGCTAAAGCAACCCAAAGGCAATTGGGAAAGGAAGACTTTGAGGCAGTCAGTCAGATGGAGGCAGTGGTTAGGAAGATAACTGGTTTCTTTTTATTCTTTTCCACATTGGAGAGATGAGTTCTTTGTATGGTGCTGCTCTTCTGACTGAGAACTGGCTCAAAAGCTTCAGATTGCACTCCCTTATGAAAATGACCAGAGGGACTCATTGGAAAAATGCAGTCAGTTGAAAGAATGATTTAGTTAAAAACCTGGTTTCATCCAGCACAGCAGAATTAAATAATTTTTTAAGATATATATGTATACTTTTTTTAATAAAAAACGAATTTTTTTAAGAGCAGCTCTTGTACTCCATGAACTTCTGTAGAACTATAGAATATTCAAATTGACTTCTTGCTTTGGGAAAGAAAACTCTGGCTTCCTTGAGTGTCCTTTATCCTCTCTTCTATTACAGGGCTTTAAAATCTTCAGTAGAAAGCGTTGCCATTTCCCCCAAACACCTGCACATGTTTAAATTTGCTGTAGACTTAATGACTACCAGGTTCATGTTTTAGGGTTATAGCTTATGTTAAAATCCTACTGCTTTTTATATTTTTGAAATATATTTGTTTTCCATCACTGACAAGACCAGCCACATGTTTGTTAACCAGAAAGATTTTTGGTGCTTATTGTTTTTTCCTGCCATAAAACTCATCTTCTTCTCAGAAGGCCATCAGACTTGGTACAATTTTCTGTTCCAGCCATTGCTGGAATTGCAACCCATTAACTGTTGATATCTTGACATTTCAATTGACCTCTCATTTGCAAAGCACAGTCGTATTTTCTGTGGCCTTTTCATCCTTCGTTATAAATGGAATAGGAATGACTATTTCCACTGTTTGCATTTAAAAAAAAATACCTTTGTTTTACCAGCTGGAATGGCACCTTGTTTTTCCCTTCCTGGGTAGACTTGCATGGAAGGTCTAAGGTCTAAGCAAGTCATGCAGAGCCAGAGGATTCTCTTATTGACTCAATATGCAGGAGGGCAAACAGGTCAGACTCCGAGGGTCAGTTAATATATGCTGTAATAGTGGTAACCATAAACAGATCTTTTGCTCCTGTTGTCGAATGTGCAGGCCACTGAGCTGGGTCTGAAGGTTTGTTTTTGCTGGTCAGATCAGGCACTTGTAACCAACAGAGGTGATGGTGTGACACTGGTAATCATGCTCAGCTATATCTGCTGTAGGAAAAAAAATACAAAGGTTGTGTAGGTTGAAAAAAAACCCTCCCATTTATGTATGGGGAGGTGTCCATATGTACGTATGCATGTGTATATATATGTGTATATGCATATCTTCGTAGCCTCATTTATGCAGGCATATGTATATGAGTAGATGTATATATGAATCTAAAGGACATTTGCTAAAGAACTTGAAATCAAACCACATTCAAATAAACAAAAAGCCAAGACTTGCTATAAATCTCATTTTCAGTGAAACTCCCAGGCAATTTACAGCCATCACTTGTTAGTCTCTGCTTATAAACGTTCCTTAGTCCATATCTGTCTAACTACTAAATCAGCCAGCACCAATTGAATTAGCTCTAAAAATCCATTACAACACAGGCCTAAACTGCCTGCCCGCATTCATTTCTCAAAGAAATCCATTCATATTTCTGTTTTAATACTTTAAGTCTAGCATGTGAAAGCACTCAAATCCCCAGCAGAAATCCAGGGAAAAACCTGCTTACAGGCAATTATAGACAATGTTCTTTAGTCTGTGATCCTCCTAGTCTGTCCACTTAGGCATCCGCACAGTTGCAGAGTTCGGTCTATCAGATCAGTTTATTGCACCAGCAATCAGGTCCCTCAGAGAACTGGCCAAACTCAAAATACCACTGGTTCTGAAATCTGGCCCACATGGTTGCCTCTGTACAGGCACACAGCTTCCAGTGACGTGAGCACTTGGAGTATCACTATGAAAGCCAAACGCATTGGTATACAGAGAGTTTTATTTAGGGAGCTACATTTCTCAGCAAAATGTGAACTCCAGAAATGTTGCGAGGGATTATTTTACTCTTACAAGTTAAAGGTTACTGTTGGAAATGGATTATAAAACTGCCGCTCTTAAACTGTTTGCAAAGAAATGCACACATTAAATCCTTTTTGATGATAGCACACTAATCCCTAAATACTGATTTTTATGTAAATTTTGACTCTTGCAAAGCTCTGACAATTCAGCTGTTCCTATGTGGTTTTATCAGACCTCAATTTCTCCTTTAGATCTTTTTTCTTTTCTGCAGTACCTTTTGCTTTATTCCAAAGTCATCACAGCAGCTGGAAGATATAGTGCTTTAGACATAAAATGATAACTCTGTTTAATATTTTACCTTTATTTTCTGAATTTTGTCCCTCTGACACATCTTGTTAGATATATTTTTATCAGTCCAAAGGATAACCACAGTAGGGCTATTTTTATTTCTAAGGAAATGATGCATGATAACAACTGGCAGGCCCCAAAACAGTAAATCAGTCCCATCCCAACCACAGAATGTATTAAAAGTCTCTAGCCTGTGATAATAAGTTATAATTCACTTGACTAGCAGTTTGTTTGAACTTTAAGTTGTGCAAATGAGTCACATCGGTTAAGTCTGAAATATGGAATTGTTTGTATTTTGAAGGTTTTTGTCTACCCACCACAACAGGTACCTGGAAAGAGAACAGTGCATTTTTGAAGTGAAAAGTTTCTGACTTGATTGTATAACTTGTAGTAGATGGTGAAATTGCCACACATCCTGTGTGAGCACAACGTTTGCTTACAAGACAGTGAGATGGGACACTCTGAGAGCTCATTCATCTGATCTCTTACAAATCTGAGCACACACCATCAATACTAAGCACTGCTGAATCCAACCACAAACACTGGCTGCAGCTCCTGAGCCAAAGTCGTTGCTCAGGAGCCACCACACAACTTTAGATTGCTAGAGTAAACTTGTCTTCAGCATATTTTTTATTCACTGAGAAATGCATGTTCCACTTGACCTTTTGTGTAAAAATTACCACGACTATTGCAGCTGGGCAAAAATATGCATTTTCTCTTTAACTGGGTCACTTTTGTTACTTTTCAAAACTACATTTTCTCACCTTTGTTGTGACATAGTTTGTCAAGATTAAATGTAGGTCAGATTTTGTAGGTTTTAGGAAAAAAAAAATGAAGTGGAAGTTTGAACCAAACAAAAGCTCTTATCCTCATGCGTTCCTTTGAAAATCAGCCAAGGTCAATATTTTTTCCAATTTGTTGTAGATCAAAGGAGGATGCGGGTTCTCCCCGTTCTCGTGCTGTATTGTTGGTCACTTTAGGCTTTGTACATGTCTTCCTCATTATTAACTTTAAGTCACTTAGCATTTACTCAAATAATTACTCTAAGTGTTTGCCTTGGGCATCGTGGTAAGTAACAGCTGTTTTTTAACTACCTGTGATCTTTTCAAAATTTATGCTCTAAAAATGTGTTTCTGAGCAAAGATATTGGAACCAAGCAACAGATACAAGCGAAATCAAAGAAAACACCTGATCCCAGCATGAATGGGAATATTTTGCCTGCTGGCTTCAGAATAGATCCCTGAATCCCACACAGGAACCAACCAGATCACATGTACTCTTGAATTTTACTGCTATGCCACCTTTGTCCTCATGGAAGAAAAATATGAGAGCAAGTAGTTTTAGTGTGCTTACATGAGTATCTAATTTACTTAGGGTCTAGCACTGTATAGATATTCTCCAGATGAAGATTCCTGCCTTTGAGAGCCTTCCTGAGACAATGCAAAGCTACCTGGCAGTGGAATTTGACTGAGTCTATCATAAGCCTCTTAGACATTGGAATCCCTCTGTCTGCTCTCTTGCTTCACTGGAACTTCTAATTTTACACTGGAGTGAGAGGGGAGAATGAGGTTTCCTTGGTCCTGGCTTTTGTCCTCTTGGTAATAAATGTAGAATGTTCCTAAAATAATGCCTCCTCTTTATTTCTGTGCAAATTACAATAGATGCAAAGAGTACAAGATTTTGTAGCTGAGCAAATTCTCAGCTACAAAACAGTATTTTTCAGTATAGTCACTACCATCAGTGATGCAATTTCAGCAGTGATGAACAAGATACACTCATAAACATCTGCACCAGCAGAGATGACCATCAGTTGCTGTCACCACTGCTGAAACACACCACCCACCCCTCACTCTGCTCATATCTACTGTTTGGTCTCCCTACACATTCAGCAAGCATCAGTGGATGCCAGTGGGTGCTGTTACGTCCACACGGAGGAATTCAGTAGCACACCTTTGTTTTATTTGCACTTCCATGTCGGATGGCATTCTGTCAGATTGCCCCTGTACTGCCATCTGTCACACAGCAACAAAAACAGAATATTGGTGGGAGAATATTGCATCTACTTCCATCTCATCACATTCACCTCTGATGTCATAAGCCAAGATCATAACATAGGAGGCATTACTTTTGGAGCAGCACTCATAGTGGGTTTCCTCTGCCTTGTGAGGTCATTGAGATAGGACAGAATAAGGGTGGTGCTCTGATATCAAAGTATTCTCCTTGTTATCCTTGCTGATATATCCCTCAACAAGAGCTTGTCACATAGCAAGCAGCCCTTTACTTTGGTGGTAAAATATGTGATAAAAAGAAAAACAGGTATCTTTCAAATGTTTTTCTTGTGTGTGTGTGTGTGCTTTTGTTTGGTTGGTTTTTTTAATATAAGTACAAAAAAAAAATCTTCTGCTATTTGAGAGAAACAGGAAAAAAAAAATCCAGTCATTTAGGATCGATGAATACAAAAGAAAGGAAATAACACTGCTACAAGGTTAATTTTGCCTAGTACAACATTTCCTAGTATTGAATTGCCTGATATACTCCCTCAGGGATTGCTCCTGCACTTGCAATAATCGAGGCTGATTTTATTGGAAAATCACCTCTGGATGAGATACATACTCTGGAGAGAACTTTTCATGGGTACAAATAGGTTTTTGGCGCCAGTGCCATGTTGCCCAGGCCAGCACAGTTATAGTTCCCAATCTGTCTGTTCATTCAAGCAGCAAATTCATTAGCAGCCCTTCTGGCAGGATAGGAAAATAGACATATTAGGGAAATTCACTTTGAATTGTTTTCAGGATTTGTTGGATAACAGTTCAGTAATCAAATTGCGCCTCCTAACAAGAGCATTAAATATTTTTATTAATAGTGGCAGAGAGGCTGCAGATACTCTTTTAAGTGCCGAACATTTTACCATAGCGCTATGTCACTTGCAGAGATCACGGATGAAAGAAGAGATTTGCATAGTTGGAGAGGGGGTGCTTGTAACGTCTGAGCTGAGTTTTGCTTTGTGTTGCTGTGAGTGGTGTAACTCCCACGTTACAGATGTAATGTGTGTTCAGTATCGGCTCATCCATCAGGCCTTGTCAGCTTGCTGGCTCTTTAACTGTAGAAGCGGGCTGCATCTCGACATCTCTCTACCTATGGGATGTAGGTTCAGATATAGACAGTGTCTCCCAGGCCTTGTCAAGTGGAAACCAAGCATATTGTAAACAGAGCGCATTCTGCCTCCAGCCAGGAGAAGGGACGCGCGGGGCAGCCCTGTTCCAGGGCCCTACGCTGACCATGTGGTGCCTTTGTGTGGAGGCTGGAGGAGTGCTGGGAAAACGCTGATTCAGGGAGACGGGTGAGCAAGGAAGAAAAATCAAGGAGACTGGCACAAGGATGGTGGAAAAAAAAATAGCTTTCTAAAGAAAGCTGGAAAAGCATTTGCACTCGGGAATTTACTGCACTGAGCTCCAGGAATTGACGGATTTAAAAATTAGGATTGTAAAATATAATCTCTATACTCTGTTTCCTAATTCCTGTTGTCTTCATTGTTTCATGGTCAAGAGGAGAGTCGTCCTTGGTATCAATCATAGTAAGCTACCAAGACAAAGGAATAAGCGGCATGTGGCTCAGCACTTTTGGGTCTAGCAATCCAGTAGCAACCCTCTGCAGTTCAGCTGTAGTTCAGTTCCCAGTGGGCTTTACTTTGATGATCAGATATACTGAGCTCCTCGTGTCATTCAAAGACAGCAGCATTTCCTATGGGTTGATGTTAGGTTCCTCTCACTTCATTTCAATTTTCCATAACCGGTGTCATTGCATTTAACAGTTTCTTCATAATGGAACTTCACGTTGAATCAGATTAGTTTTTAAAGTGAAAGAGCGCCGTGAAAAAAGTCGTTTGGAACACTGATCTCTGGAAAAATCCTTACCACAGTGAAAACGGGGAGAAATTATCTATTGATTTCTCCTACAGACATTTAGGTGCCCAGTCCCTAGATCATTAAGGAATACTCAGAAAAAAAAAATTTTTTGTGATTAGCATTCTTTACAGGACTTACACTGGCTCCTTGCCAGAGCCATTGCTGTGTGAAATAAATAGAAAATATTTGTTCACTCATATTTGAAATCAAAACTGTGGTACTTAAAGCCAAGTTCTGTGCAAGTGGAATTACATCAGAGGAAAGTTTGAACTTCATATTTTAATTGATCCCTCTGTATTTCAACACAGCATCTGTTAAATACTAACATGCTTTGTGGACAGAGCTGCTCCTTTCCTGGAGCTTACCTTCTCTCCTTCTGCTGTCCCCATCTGTTCAGGAAGACTGGGAGGCTGAGTGCTGTGCCCTTTGGAGGACACAGGTATGGGCTGTACTGGGAGTTCAGTGTGTAGAGAGAGAATGAGGGAAACTCAAAGAATAAATACTGCCAGTCCAGAGCATATACCACAAAGAGCATAAGCCCACCTCATGCAGCACAGTCAGAAGATAGTTAGCTCTGTTAGGGAATCTCTGGAGAAATCTGGGACCTTGGAGAACCTTCTAAGCATGCCACTGCTTGAATCTCTGTTCTTCCCAAAAGTCTGCCATCTCATTTCTCTCTTTGGTGCACCTCCTCCATGAAGTTTCCAAGAGGAGAGTCGCTTTGGTTTGTGTCACAACACACTCTCACTGATATTGGCCTGCCAGCTTCCTCTGTGTCATCTCCCTCCGTACCGACTGCGGCACACAGCATGACAGCACAGGCACTGTTTTCAGATGGCAAATTCGGTGTCACACATCCACGGTGAAGCACTGGCTGTAATTCACAATTAGCCTTAACGTGCTGCGAGAAGAGCGACTGCATATGAATGTGTCACAGCTTTGCAAGCCCAACATTTACAAGCTGCAAAGGCGATATAGCTCTCTGTATCACACAGCCAGGACTGCCCTTCCCATAGTTTTATTTCTTGGCGGTTACTACAGTTTTATGAAACAATTTTTTTTTAATGTGACAAAGTCACTTCAATTACACAGTCATTATAAGTTTTGCCAAGGTTGACTATGGATCGTTTTGTGATCATTAGAGCACAAAATTAGAATTTTCATTGCAGCAACTGTAAACAGTATTGGCTCAAAGGAGTCAAGCTTTTTCCCCCCATAAAACCTTGGATAAGCTATAATTGAGGAATTCCATGGTTTTTGACAGATTTTAATGTTTTTAACTCCCTTCTGGGTTAGTGGTGTTTTTTTCCTTCTTCTTTCTGGGCCTTGATATATTTATTTTGATCTAGAGACTGAATAACTGGTTCCCCTCAAAATGATGACATTGCCACACTCTGCATGAACAAGCAGGTGTAGTCAGTGTCGTTCTAACGCTGAATACATTATTTCTTCAATTTTATCAACATTTTTTCTTGCTTCTTGGCTCTTGTCACTTCAGCCATAGATGGTCACCAGGAAATAACTGATTCAGCAAATACTTCATTGTATGCTCGAATCCCACTGTGCCCCATTAAGCTTTCACTTAAGTAATTTCAGAGTCTGCTACTTAAGTAATAATCAAAGTTCTATCTAATATGCTGTTGACTTTGTGAATGTGTATGATTGAGTTTGCTTTACACACTGATGTAAATATAAAGAAATTGCATCAAAACCGATCATTTCATATATTTAAAAATGAAGCAGATAGGAAATAAATCCAGCAGAGATTTTTGGTACAGTACAGGTTTTCAAAAGCTGTCTGGAACAGATAAAGAATTAGACTAGCTCTTGTTGTCTGTGTTTAGGAAAATAAATAAGATCCAGAAAAGCATCTTGAAGAGAAGATTACAGTTTTCTCTTGATTTCTGTAGTCATTTCTATTAGGTTAATTTAGCCTTTTTATTGCTGAGTTACCTCACTAGAAGCAATAGTGTACTAGGAGGTGGGAGACTACTCAGTAGAAAAGATAAGCAAAATGTTTGATCTGCTAGTTGTTCAGGCTCAGTGTGAACCCACGCTGCCCTACCTTCTTTCTCTGTCTCTTAGAATTAGACAGTCTGCATGGCTCCTGACTCGTGCTTCACTTGGAGGAACTTCTAGGCTTTGTTTTTAACCTAATGCGTACTTACAAGCAAGGAGAGGAGACAGAGACTATTAAGAAAGCAGCAAAGAATTTCAACAGACAGCTCTGTCGGACCTTGCACAGCAGCAATCCTTTGTGTTGTTTCTACAAGTCCGCAGCATGCGGGCTTCTCGTGGCATGTGGCATGCTCACGTCTTGCCAACAGAATGCCTGGTCCTTAGCAATTTTTTTTTAGACATAATATGCCATAATAAAGTCAGCCGGGATAAGATCTGTCAGAAAATGCCCCAACAGGCTTTATCATCTTATTCCTCCTGGCAAAACTTGGAGCTGAGGTGAATGGGGACATACAGTAAAGGCAAATCTCTCCCTCTTAAAAGAAATGTGTCTAACAGGATTATGAACTATTTACATTCCAAATTTGCAATTAGCATCACATTCACACACAGAGAAATCATGGAGGTGGCAGATAATGCGTTAGACGCCTATAGTTAAACTTTCATAGATTAAACAGACTATTAAGTATGTGGCAACAGCTACAATAATAAATTTTATAGAAATCAATGCAATCTGAATAGTATAAGAGCTCTCTGAAATGTGACTCTCTTATTAAAACTGTGAAATATGTATGTTGTTGAATGTATATGTGTGCATGCAGGCATGCAAATCACTGAGTGGAAAGTGTAGCAAATTCTAAATTGGGTAAGTCTGACCATATATAGGACAAATTTTTCCTTTAAAGCACATGTAAAGGTTTGACCATCTGACTTTCTTCTCAATCCTGTAATTTTACACTAACTGGCATAAATTAGCAAGCCGAAAGTAAAAATGTTTGTGTCTGTAATGCCTCTCGAAGGAAATAACAAGATGAACGCACTTGGCGAAACAGGAGTAGCAAATGTAAAATATCTGTGTGCTTTTCTGCCCATACCTTGGTCAAATTTAAGTTAAAGGAAAGAGAAATCCTTCAACTTGTGCAGCTCATCTGAGTTGTTTGTAGTCTGGAGCTCTCTGAATATATTTTATTTCAGCTTCAAGGACTTTCAGTCTGTAAAGAAATTGGGAGTGCCAAGTGTTCCTTCTCTACCAAGTGTGATCATTTTTGAATCCAGGCAGCGGCTCACTTGCATTAATGTGCTCAGTGGTCTGGTGCAAATCAGTAAAATGATGAGGTGCGGTGAAGGGGGAAGGCGGGACTTCCACATTTATTTATTCTGGATAAATGGTGCCCATTAATCTATCATGAAAATATGGAATTAGCAGGGAAGAAACCACAGTTGCAGATTTGGCATTTGCTAGCATGCACAGATGGCCTTTCAGTGTTTTAAGATTTTCCAGTCTTTTGATACTGATACCAGCACTGAAAAGTGGCTCATGTATTGCGAATACTTATCTATAATATCCATAGAAAAATAACACTGAATATTTTGGATTATTCGATCTCTTCCTAGCATATTTGCATAAAGTTCTTTACTCTTGAAGGTAAACTTCTTGTGCTCTTTGGTTATTTTTAAAAGGCCTAATTGGTGTGATTTCCTAAAATGAGAAAGACTTAATTTACCCAACAAAAGCATTAGGAATGCAGGAGCTGTTGAATAAAGTTTGAAGGTTGGAGGGTG
Source organism: Tetrao urogallus (assembly GCF_951394365.1). NCBI lineage: Eukaryota > Metazoa > Chordata > Aves > Galliformes > Phasianidae > Tetrao > Tetrao urogallus. The sequence goes on from NC_136826.1 coordinate 1,117,692, forward strand.
GTAGTCACAGTGGATTTCCAAGTGAACTGTTCCTAGTAAAACTGTTCTGAAAACTAGGATGTTGAGTCCCTCCTTGATGCGGTGTAGAGGGCTGTTTACGGTGTATTTTGCTAGCACAGACAAGTTTTTGCTCACTGTTAGTCCTTTTAGCTTCACTGAGACTGGGAATCTGATCTTGGCAGTGTCTCCATTCATAGGAGCTCAGGGCACGAGGTTATGGGGGAAGAATAATGTCATCTGCTTCATTTGCTTTGGGAACGTTTGGTTACGTCTTTAGAGACGTTGTCAAAATACTTCAAAGATAATCACAGAATAATTCTTGTTAAATTTCCTTTGAGTTCAGTCCCTCCTTATCCAGACAGTGGATGTTAATGACTGTGTTGTGAAATGCACCTTCTGAAGTGTGTAGTTGTGTACACAACCCATATGTGTACAGGGCAAAGGCATGTTCAGCTACTAACAGCCCAAGGTGCTTTGTATTAATAATCTGTAAACACTGTAGAGGAAAGAAAAAACAAACAAACTACATCAAATACAGACACAAGGGCATTTATCTCAGCACACAGAAAATTTTAATCTGGTGAAAGAAAAAGATCTGAGAGGCAAAAGTAAGGTGAAAGTTTTAGGTGTGGGACAGAACCAATGTGCACCACTGTCTCTACTGCATCCAGCTATGTAGGTCTCATTTCCATGGATCTGTCTGAAGATATATAGATGGAGAGACAGACAGTCAGTCAGACAGACAGACAGACAAATAAATAGGAGCATCTAGATACAAGTATGCCATGGGAATTATTTGCTAAGTTAACAAGCATACTCCCTATTCTCTCACCCAGCCTGTTAATATATAATATAGTATATCCAGGTCTATCATGTGACTACTGTGAGAGTAAGTTAGGCTTTTGTCTTGATGGATATTTCTTGCCAGATCTATAATAAAAATGTAATACAGTAATGAAGATGATTTGGGCAATTTATGTGATCTGTAATGGATAGCTTACCAGAACTTAAAAACCCTTTAAAACCTCAAAATGGGTTCACATGTTGCAGGACTCCTTATGTAAGTCTGAAGATCCAGGAGGGTATGAATTCTGTAGCTACTTTTGCACATATGTAAAGCTTCAGTTTACCAAGACACAGAACTGTACACACACAAACAATCAAACAAACAAAAACTCACAGCAACCCATTTCAAAATCCCTAGCCATCAATTGAAAGCTTAGCAGCTCTGGTTGTCTATTTGCTAACCCACTGCATAGGAATTTCTTCAAGTACTGCCTGCTGTCAGTGTTCTTGCAGAAATGCAAGCTCTTTTGTTTTATATGCTTCTATTTTGGCATGAAGATCATACTGAGGAAAATCCGAAATTTCATTCTAGTCCGACATTTAAAAGAGTATTGCATATCATACCCCACAAAGGGGTGGGGATTCAAAACCAAAACAAAACGATGGAAGTGGCTGAAAGTAGGAAGAAAGAAGTCAGACATCAAGCTAGAAATGATCATGCAAAACTTGTTCTGTAAGCAAAAGCTCACCCTAGTCAGCAATAAGTAGTGTTATCTTCCTTTATTTCGGATATTGCAAGAGGAACTTCTTCCTTTGTTTGATATCAAGAAGCAATTGGAATTCATTCACCAGATATACACGATCATATTATCATTTACACACATAGTCCAGAATTCATCCACACATTTCAGAAATAAAGCCATGTGTCAAATATATGCAGGGGATTGTTCAGGACGCATACTCTTGCATATTTATTTGTTTCTCATTTGAAAGTAGCCATCTTGATTCCATTTTTAACACATAATTGTATTACAGTGAAATGATATTTTAATCACTGCTCTAGCAATCTTGGTAAAAGAGTAAAGGATTCCCTGTCTGTTCCTTTTGTTCTGTGCCATCGGCTGCACTGAATTTCTCAGTTCTTTTTAATTTGCCCAGATGTAGGCATACAGAGACCTAACTACAGCCTACATTCCAGAAACTCCTAGGACCTCACTGTCTTGCTTGCCCACCCTCCTACATGAGTTCATTAGCATTAGAGGAGCACTAGCAAAGTCGTGTTCACATGGTTGTATGTGCAATGCTGCTCAAATATAGAGCATTTATTTTTTCTCCCTTTTCTCTCCTGAACAAAATGTGCTGGACCTCAGCTCCTGAGCTCTGGCAGGGTGTTTCTTTGCTCTGTGTTCCTCACTGCAGTTGTGATTGTTTTATTCTGCTTCAGCTGAGTTACCTGGGAGCATCTCTTAATTTCATTGCATTTGCCAAAGTAAAAGCACAGTCATGGGTTTGTGTTTTGGCCCTGTAAATATTAGGTGCCATTTTCTTCATTAAAATATTTATAACTCATTTTAATGCTGTAATTTCATCAAAGATGATTTTTTCCTTAGTCCTATAGGCATTGCACAAGAATCAGCCTTTTAAAGAAAAATGATTATCTGCAACAACAAAGCCCAAAGACATTAGTTTTGTTGTCACTTCTCTAGTGCACCCAGGAGAAAATCTATCCTCCTTCAGCCTCGTAAGTGAGAACTCAAGAAACAATTTCACATGTATTTTCCCATTTCAGATCCCAGGTGCCGTTGTCTATTTGCTCTGACCTTACGTTGGAAAGTTACAAGTTACTGGCATTAACCTTCCCCATGCTTTTCTGTGACTGCAATTCAGTGTAACGGAAGCATTACGTTCCACTACAATTAGAAATGGAGCCCATACAGCACCCTCCACTCAAAAATTTAGTGTGGGACACTAACCTACTTTAAAGAGGCAAGCCCCATAGAGAAGATGGGGTTATTGAAAGTCCTGAATCTGTTCTTCATAAGCTTTACACTTCGTTCATATACTAGACTGCATCTTAAGTATAAACCTATCATCAGGTTTAGCAAATCAATACCGCAGGAGTGTGAAATGGTCCCCAGAAATCTCCAGAATGCCATTTCACAGTAAAAGCAATTGAAAAAGGAGCTGCAGTGGAATATCTTATGAGATAGCCATTTAGATCACAAAAGGATCATAAAAGTCAGAAGCAGTTTGTTTGAAGCAAGGTTCATAATATAACCATACAGAGCTCTCTGGGAAGAAAGAGGAAAATTGCAAACCAATTTGTGGTTACAGTTTTTCTGTCAATTCTACAGGGATTTAAAACTTGTGAAAGGTGAAACTTCTGCTACCTTACATTGCTCAACTAGAAATGAATAGCTACAATCATGGCAGCTAAACAAATGCCAATTATTGAAAGCCAATATAGGCTTTATTAACTTCAAAGTGATTAGTGCTTCTGTAGTTCATTTGCTGTTGAGCAAGGTACTTTCGGACAGTGTTATTTGTTGATAATCTGAGCATCTTTTGAGATTTGCCTTTCTGTATTCTCGTAATATTTGTCAGTGAAGTTTTGATACTTTGCTTGCAGTAAAGGCACTACTGAAAGCATTAAAATGAATGTTTCTATAAGCAAATGCCACCTGAGCATTCCACCTTATTTCAAACATTTTGAAACACGGAACTCCATGTTTCTTGGAAGACTTCCCTGTCCCAATGCAGGATAATGGGAGCAAAACATTCTGGATGAAGTTATGTGTGACAAAGCAAAAATATACCCCAGACTTTGTCAAGTCCATTCAATTATACGAATTTCTGGTACACACTCCTGGAATAAATATTTGTTCTGTGTAAGAGCTGGCAGATACCCTGGCTAATTAGAAATCCTTGAGTGAGATTTAAATGAATCCCTCCAATCACTGGAAACTGGATTACATTGCAGTTGCAAGTCCTTTTTTCTTTTTTTTTTTCTTCTTTAAATCTCTATGATTCATGGCTGATAACAAGCTAATATGGAGCCAGTCTACCTTCAGCCTTTCTTGTTTCCTTTAGAAAAAAAAAATTAAACAATAAAAACAATTTCTGCTTTTTCTTCTGCTAACATTTCTCTTCGAAGAGTGGCACTGCTTTAATAAAGATATAGGAAATGAAATTTCGACTATGTTACACTGAATTAGATTACTTCGGACAAATGAAAAGTAATACTGCCTCCTTTAATACCATTAGAAGAATTGATATTGCAGAGTTCCTTTTAGACCACAGTGCACCACCGATTAGAGGCCTGATGACACCCATGTGCTACGTTGCTGGGAAATGCCTCAGCAGTGAGTTATGGCCACAAGAAGTGGAAGGCAAACGTGCCTCAATGCAAAGCCTACAGCAGTGAGCACTGCCAGGGCTGGGGGAGAGCAAAGTGTACAGAAGAGACTCCTGCCCAGGGAAGGGATGCTCTCATAGTGCTGTCCATGGGCTGGGGCACAGCCCAGCTCTGCATGAGGGCTCCGTGAAGCACCTCTCCACAGCCAGGAGATGAGGCAGGATTACTGAAAACTAGGGCCAGGTCCTAATTACAGTGTCTTTATCTCGTGGTAGTCCTAAAGATTTTTCAGCTGTACGATGGAATGAAAACGTGTAGGCTTTATTTTCTCTGCTACCTTGCCAATGCCTGATGCTGGCCCCTTGCAGGGAAGCCTGGCTAGCCATCCTTGGAGAAGTACACGTATGTCCAGTCATGGCAGCATGGCAGGGTTCTGCTGCCTGCCTCTGTGCAGTGCTGCCATCAAGCAGTGTCTCAGCTGCTGTTGTCCTGGGTCTCCTCAGGTGCCAAGCATGAAGCAGGGCTCTGAAGTGGGCTGTGTCAGCACCCCAGAATCAAACTCGCATCAAGTTGTGCTCTTGATTTCCTAAGATAACGCTGTTCACTCCTCGGCAGCTGAAGTCCTGTGCTGTAGAGTGCTAAATGAATGCTTGGCATTAGGCATTATTTATGTACCATGATGAACAATACATCTCATTCATGTCATCATTTACTGCGCATATTGGGAAAGTTATTGGGCTCTTTGGGCGATTTCTTTTCCAGGAAGTGACCGTGGTACTTTTTTAAATCTTGCATAACCCTCCATTTGTCTCCCACTGTCTGCTTTCTGTATCACTGGTCGTTCTTGGTTGTTGTTTTTTTTCCAGTTTTGTACATACTCTTGTGTCTGAAACAATGAGAAAAGATGCACATTAAAATGCATGTTCTAATCCATTTATTAGAGAGGAACAATTACAAATAGCACTCCATCAATTAATTAGTAACCTTATTAATTGCATAAACTCAAATCATGCTAAGTCAGCTTCTCTTCCTTTGCATGATTTGCATCATTTTTATCATCTTATATGACTGACAGTACTGAAATAAATTTCTCAGCATAGCTCAGAAAGTCAAGAGCAAAGTATCTTTTTCCCCATGTGAACATTAATGAGCAGGAAGCTGGAGTGCACTGTCTCCACCACTTATTGCAGTGCCCCTTTTGCAGATGGCAAGAGGAAATCTTAATTACTAAATGCCTCCAGAATATCTTTTGGCCCAGTTTGTGGGTAGCCAGAGAACTCTTGTAGCACTGGGCCATTGGTCTCCCTTAGACATATTAGGAACATGGGTACTGCTCCAGTCAATGGGCTGACTGGACTACCCAGCATGTAGGAGAAAATCACTGCATTTAATAACAAAGGAAAATGCTCCTGACAACTTAAAATCATCTGCAGGCTGGAAGCAAAGAGACACAGATGCCACTGATAGCCATGCTGTCATTACGGATATAATGCGCAGTCCTCAGGTAGTGTGAAACAGCCTTTCTCCATTTACATTGTTAGATCAGCATCATTCTATAACAGTGGAGGCTTTGTCCCATGAACTCAAACCTCTTCTGGCATATCTCTATTGATTTCTTTGGAGATACCTAGCTGAGAATTTGGCTCCAAAGCACTGCAGAAAAAGAGAAAGCTGGCAAGATGATAAGGGCTCATTGCTGAAGCTGTGAGGTATATGAGGCATACAGAGAAGAGAGACAGCTTGTTGCTTTGGGTAAGCAAGCTAATTCTCGAGATGAAAGATTTTTTTTTTTAATCCTACTTATTAAATAGAATGTAAGTAAAGGCTTTTCTTACATAGCTGAGCTTATCATAGCCTTATCTATACAAGTACGGACAGATTCTGATCTGAGTCACCAGAAATGTTTGGGGAGATCTTGTCTTAAAGCTGAGAATACTTTCAGTAAAACCAAACAGAAAGAAGGAAGAAGAGTATGATGTTTCCCTGTAAAGTTGTGCAAGTTTGGTTTACAAAAAGTAATTCAGGGCAGAATTTTGCCAGTGTGGCTTAGAACCAGCTCCAGCTCTCAGTCAAGTCAGTGTGAGCTGGATCAGTTCCTCCAAGACGTGCAGTTGCAGTGAAATTCTGTGTAGAAACAAGTAACTGTGATCGAACACATACCTACGTGCATCACACATCCCAGACAGCTACCGAGGGGCCTTCACACATCTCATTTTGCAAAATGCAAAAACAGCATTTAAAGAAGTCTTTAAAATGTGAAGTGAATATAACTGATACAGAAATGCCTGCCTGCGTTGTGAACAGCCTGAAACTGCTCTTTTCTGAGGTGCAAGCAGTTTGGTGCAGTAGGGGCTGATACAGATGATGGTGTGGCTGCTTCAGCATCTGGTACACAAAAAGACCAGAAAAAGACCATGTTTGGAATGAAAGGAACATCCTCAAGGTAATACAGAGTTGGCATTTATAGGGTGAGTTCCCCTTATGCAGTGGGAAGCAGATGTGTGAAAATGTGGATCGGTATGGAATATGTGTGGGGGAGATGTGCAGGCATAGAACAAGATATAAATGGATGTCACTGGTGGTATTCCACTGCAGCAGCATTCTGCTTCCAGTAAGTTGGAAAAATGTCTCTGGTAAAATCTAGTACAGTGGTCTAAAAACAAGACATTTAAGTAAGAATCCTAATTTTCTCTGATTGCCTTTTCTTTTCCAAAATCTCTGTGGTATGTTCAGACAATTCAGAACTTTCTGGCTCAGTTGCCAAGATTCAGCATCTTAAAAGCCCTTGTAGAAAGAAGAAGCGCTAAACCTTTTGCTTTGGATTTAGTTAATTGCTGTGGGGAATGCACATGGTATGAGATATTCTATTAAAGATTTCATACGTAGAATGATCATGCTATATGCAGCTATCCATGTAATATATGCATCCTAGATGGCATGCAAGTATGCAGAAAAAAAAAAATCACTTTTATAATTACATCTGCACAAATCTAAATGTAGAGAACGGAATGAGAACTCTTAGCAGATTCTCTTTTGTCTTTTTGTGAAAGTATGTGAAATAACACAGCCATTGGTCATGCAAAAGAATTAGGAAATTTCAAGTGTAGTCTGAAAAATTGGCCATTTTTATACAGAAAGTAAACTGAAACATATGAATTCAGCTATATGAAGTGGTTTTTCATAACTATCTCAAATCAAATAAAATATTTCGACAGTCCTGAAAGCAACATACTTTTATTAAATTGATTGAAAGGTTCCATTGGCTTTGCACTACACTGTACAAGATTCATCCCTCATAGACAGGATGGAGACAACTTAAAGCTCTCATTGGAGACTACTCTCTGAGCTCAACTTAATATGTAAAACACCTTAATTCAATTTAATAAAACAAAATATTTCACTGTGGATGATACTCAAAATATTTTATTTGAATTTTCTGAACAGAAATGGATTGCTTTAGAGAGAAGTTTGAAACATTCTTGCTGGTAGCAATACCAATTTTAAGTAGAATTTTTTTTTGGTCAGCTCATCCCTGGGGGAGGAGGGGGCTTCTCATAGCTCTGCTACTCATTCTGGGCAATTGCTGATTAGGGTTGCACTTCTCAAGTCCCACTCTGGGGAAGATTTGTGGTGCAACCTTTGCATCACCACTGGAGCACAAAATCATTCACATTAGTTGAAGTAAATCACAGTACCCCTACCCAAACTGCTGGCCAGGTCCAGGCTGTGGGCCTCTACAGGACTGCATGTGAACTGGTACCTTTAGGAGCTTTCATTTTGCCAGCAGCAGAGGGGTGAAGGCCACTGAAGATACTCAGCAGCTGTTCAGCAACAGCAGCTGGAGCCACTGGGACTGAATAACGAGAATTTTATTCAAGTCCATTGGGCCCAAGGTGATTATTGAACACCACAATCAGGGTTCTTTACTTTTTTTTATTATTATTATTTTAATTTTGTTTGCCCTCGCATGAGACTGGAAGGCAGAGAAAGGACTGTGGCAGTACAGATCCCTGTGATCTCCCCTTGCCGTGTCATCAGAAGAGCTCTGCAATTGAATATTTCACAATAAGCTCTGCATTTTCAATAGGGATGATATAAAAGCAAATATCAAGGCCTCTGGCTGACAAAAGCAGAATACAGAGGGAAAATATGAAAATAGCAACTTACTTCAGCAATAAAGAGAGTATATTTTATACTGCAGTTTTTCTTTTTGTTAAATCATGACTTTCTAGTAAATGACATCCCAGAAGATATTTATCAAAGCAGGAAAGCACTAGAAAGGAACACCCTGCATTCACTTTAATATTTCTCCTTTTCTTCTGACATTTTCTTGCCTAGAGATCTAATTCCATTAAATATGTACATTTTTGACTGGAAGACTTCTTCATGTATCTTTCAGATGAATCTTAAAAGTACATAAGGTCTGTAGGGCAGGTTTTTTTAAGTGCAAATGAGGTGCACAGTAGAATATTGTCTATGAGGCTTTTCAAATTATTTATATTCCTGCAGTGCTTTACCTTTCTCTTTCTGTGGTAATGATAAGGAAGTAGCGAGACTCCAATGCACCTTCTGTGAACATCATCAAACAATATTAGTCATATTTAATATCTGACATACAGGAGCTCTCTTTGGCTGATGTCCATTTTTGTTGGGCTTATTGGATGTTATCATGCCTGTAACTTTCTCTGGTCCACGCAGAGAATCAAAGTATTAAAACCTGTTAGACCCATGGTTGGTCAGCATTAGAGCCCTGTAATGCTCTTATGGATGGATATAAATTAACGCTCCCTCCTTAAGCCTACTTTTCAGTACATGTGAATCTGCTGTAGGAATAATGACAGCTAAATGCTCCGCTGGCCCTCAGCCATGCCCACTTGTGCTATTCTCCTCCAGCCTTCTTCGGGAGCTGTGCAGGCTGACCTGTATCAGTGCTTGAATAGATGCCCGTTCCAGGTCTGTTGGGTGTTGCAGAAAGTGATATGGGGGATAACTAGGTAGCCCTTCTCCCCACACCAGCTTGGAAGGAATGACCTTATGTTGTGATGGAGGCCACTGTGCTGTAAGAGCTGTTGCTTCAGATTTGGTATGAAATAAACGTCCCGTCCATTGGCATTCACAGTCATTAATTATTTCATTGCTTTCTCGTAAGAATTTGAGTTAAGATTATTAATTCTGGTAACCGAGCTAAATTGCTACTTGAGTAATTATAATCTGCCTAAATGTGTGCCTGCACTGCTGCTAGTGTCAGCCTCCTCACATTATGTCTGAACATCTCAGGCCATATATCAGTTCAGTTCAGTTGAATAACTTATCACACAGTTGTGCCATGCAGTTCAGCCATGGCTGAACTGAAGAAACATACACAGCTAAGCCAACATGAAGATCAGGAGAGTAAGGCTTTGCTTTCTCCAGTCGTGCAGAGGAGACATTTAGTAAATTAAACTACTGCAGAGGAGAAGAAGATCTTCAGCAGGAGTAAGGAATGACAAAACGATTGATTAGATCTCTGCAGGAGGATTGAGAGCTAAGCCTTTCCAAAGCTTTTTGTGGGCCAAATGTTTACACTCCTCATAGCATTACCTAGCTGTAGTACCTTCCAAAAGTCATGTGGTCCAGGGCTCTGTGAAATGTAAGGCCATCTTCAGTCCACAAACTCCAGGCCATTCATTTGTATTCTTAACAAAAATGGCAGATTGTTCAACAGAGCCCCTCTTTCTCTGTGGCTTCTCAGTTGTTCCTGTATCTCCCCAGTTCTCTTCCCAAGAGTTCCCAGTTCTTCTGTCCTATCTCAGGCTCTGTCTGGCTGCCCCTTTCATCTGTTACTTCTCTCAGTTCTCATTTTGTCTTTACTCTCCTGTAGTTTCCCACAGTTGCAAATAATGTTTTTTTGTGTTTCATGACTCCCACATCTGGCATTCTGAATCTTGCCCAGTTCAGGTCCGTGGCAACATGTCACAAGCTTGAGATACAGTATGGAAACCTGTGAAGGCATTCCCTACACAAAGCAAGTGCTCACACTTACTTCCTTTTGAAGGACAAAGTCTGTTACCCCTCATGCAGTGTCCAGTTTCTCTGGGAAGAAAGAAATGGCTGTGGCAAATTACCTTGACTATCCCACTTACACAGCTTTTCTCCCTGTTGTGGTTTAACACAGCAGGCAGCTTCGTTCCCTGTTCCCTTTCCACTGGGATGAGGTGGAGAATCAGAAAAAAAGAGTGGAACTCATGGGTTGAGGAAAAACAAATAAACAACAACAACAAAAAAATAAAACTGAGATAAAAAGGAAGAGAGAGAAATAACAGTAATTATGGTAATAATATATACACATATACAAAACATGTGATGCACAAAGTAATTGCTCACCCCCTGCTGTCCCATACCCAGCAGCTCCCCCAGCACCAGCAGTTCCCCCCAGCCAGCTCCCTTCAGTGTTACAGTTTCCTCACACACTGCTGCATGGTACCCAATGTCACTTTGGGCCAGTTTAGGTCAGCTGTCCTGGTTCTGTCCCCTCCCAGCAACTTGTGCCCTGCAGCCCCTGCTGGCAGGCTAGTGCAAGAAGCTGAGAAACTGAAACATCTTGGCTCTGTCGAGCGCTGCTCAGCAACAACTAAAACACTGGTGTGTTATCAACATTGCTTTTCTCCTAGAGCCAACGCGTTTTCTCCTAAAGCCAGATACTATGCAAAAAATCAACTCTGTCCCAGCTGAAACCAAGTCATTCCCATAGACGATGAGCAGCTTCCCCTCATGTGAGCAGCAGCTACTAAGTTGAAGAATGGACATAGCAAATACCTTTCTCCTGATTCTTGCTTACTGTTACACAGAAGTGCAAGTGTGTATTGGGATGATTGTATTAAATGTGTATATATACAACTTGAACAAAACACAGCAAAAATCAAGTCTGTACCCAGCCTTTGAGACTTAAAACTATTTTTTTCTCAGTGATGGTAATTAACTTTTTATAGGAATTTGGTTTACTGTTAGGGTACAGGTTGCAGAATACAAATAATGTTCTTTTATGATCACCAGTGAAAAAGCCTAAACCCAAATAATTGACACCCATGTATTAAAACCTGTCATATTCCCACTTAAAAAACAGTACCTGTATACAAATTAGCTTTGTGCTCTTGGAATCCCACTGCATTAGGCTTGGAACTTGAATGTGTGGGCACAGTTTTGGTTTCTACCTTACCCAACGGAACTCCTTATTTCGCATCCTTTTATATGTTGTTTCTGCTGTTGAACTTCATTCAACATTTAGTTTGGCATGATAATGTGTCTTCCACTAAAGTTCCTGAAGTGTTTTTGGACTGTGAGTGTTCTCAACTTCCTTCTCCTTCTCCACCTCCTTCTCATTCTCCTGCTCCTTCTCCTCCTCCTTTCTGTGTGTGGTCCCACAACTGGAAGGAAATATCTACTTTTGTTCAGATTCCTTCTGGTTTCCTAGCTGAAAGAGAAGCCCACTGTCAAGAGCTGAAGTTAGACACTGAATAGGGGATTTTCTTTATGTCTCACTGCCAGTTCAACCCTCTTTAGAAGTCTGGAGTGTAATGTAAATATGGTCCTCTCCAATGTCACCAGCCAGTTTCTAATGGAACCAAGCAGCTCACTGAGATCCCAAGCCTTCTTGCAAGTTTTTGTTGTTGTTGTTTTTGTTTTTTTCCCTAAAAATTAGGAAATTCTTTACTTGTTGGTTTGTTGTACAGAGTTGTTTCCCCTTCCTGAGTCATAATTTGGCTTCCAGATGACACTAAAGCCTGCAGCTGCAACTGCAGACAACGTTTGACAAATGTTAATTCAAATAATAAGTCATCTAACTTTTGTTGCTGCAAGTTTTGAGGAATCATAGTGAAGGTATTGAATCATATCTAAATCTTCTACCTGCTCGAGGAGTTCTTGTGCTTGCTGAACTCTGCAGAGTGTTGTCTGATAGTATCTCCCATCAGCTTGATATTTTCTCAGAAGTGCTTGAACTGTGGCAGCTCTAGTTGCACTGGAATTACTGTCAGGAAAAAAAAAATGTCTTTCAGTTTAACACTGAGACTGCAGGAACTTCAGTTCCACGTTTCCTTTATTTGGGCTGCCTGGCTGCTGCTCTCACACATGCACACCCCATCCCCAGATGTTTTAATAGCATCTCTGCTGATAACTACCAGTAATATATCAACAGATACAAGTATAAGGTAAATAATCACCATCAGCAGAAACATACTGTCAAGACAGCATGTTTTGAAATATGCAGAGGTGAGAGCTTGTGATCCCCTGAAGAGCCAGGGCCCATTTGCGCATTGCCATATGGCTGCAGACACCTGTGGGATCCAGTAGGAAGACTTGTCAGCAGTTTTTCATTTGCACTCACGTAGCAGGAGGCAAGGTGCGTGCATCTCTTCATGTTTTACATGGGGAAAATCTGAAGACGAGGGGTGAGTCATTAGCCAGTGGCTGTGCCCCCAAAGAGAGAATACATACCAGCTCTTGGGAAATTAATGAAATTGCATTTTATGCCTAACTGTATACCATGAGAAACTGGTTTGGAAAGGGAACAAAACTAAGTATGAACAGTTCCTGCTTTTCTGAACAGGTATTCCCTGGGCTGAATCTCATCAGGCCTAAAAGAACTTCTCTACAGCTTCTTGTCCCCAGCATATTAGATAATTGTTATGTCCTTGTTTCTTTTGTTCATATTTCAACCGTTCATAGCAGCCTGGGGGAAGAAGAGTGGGGAAATATGTTACTCCTGAAAAATCATTGTAGCAAGAATAGCCAGAACATAAATGGTACTGTTTTGGCTTCAAAAGGGTACACAGGTGCCTTAGGAGTCCCAGAAGAGCAGTGTGCAAGCTCACACAAACAACCTCCAAATCATGCCTGTTTGTTATTCACACAAGCAGAGTTGAAACTATTTGAATTCTACAGTTCCCAGAATTCAGATGGTGCACAATGGCCCATAATGAACAGCACCTGTGCTTACCTCAATTACTACACAGAGCTGAACAACAGCAAGAAGGGCTTTCAAGAATATTTTTTCAATAATGGATTTAGTTCTGTCTTTCATAATTGGATTCAAAAGCTCAAAATTTCATTTTGCAACTTGTTCATGAAATTTGTATGAAAAATTCTGGCGTTTATTCAAAAGAAATACTCTGTGAACAAGAAGTTGCAGAAGAGCCAACTGCTGGTAACTAAGCAGCCAAATTATAGTCAGAGCACTTGGCAAATACACCGTCCTTTTTTATTATTTCAGTAATTGAATTTCTGTTAAAGCATGGAGCATAATTTAAAATCGGGAATTTATTTATAATACAACGGTGTTTCGGTAATAAATGCATTATTATTGTCACTTTTAATGGAATCTTATGTATTCCCTCAGAGACTATGCGGCAGACTCTGAGACAGCCACTGCATCAGTGCTGTTTGTAGACAATTGAATTAATTGAAGACAGGGTCGTTAACTCGACCTGAATACCTCTGATTGCTTCTGTAAATAAGGTTAGAGAGCAAATGGCTAATCTTTGTTGTCATTATAGATTCTTTTTACATTTTCACACTGCCTCGTATATTAAGATCATTTCGCTAAGCAGCTTTTCAAGGCTGTCATTGTGTTTACAGCATCATCTTGCACAGCACACAACCGTAATTGTATCAGACTTACATTTCATTTCCCATATCTATATAGAACACGATAATAGACAGAGACCTATTTGGGATTGCAGCACATAAAAACCGTTGGACCAACAAATTAATAAACAAAAATGAATAAACTGTAGCATTAAAAAATAATCAAATCACAAAACAAAAGTTGATTTTGTTTGCTTTTACTTGAAAATTCCAACCTGCAAGACCTGCCAGGGATAATACAGTGAGTCCATTACTCAGTTGGGAACATGACCCACAAGGCCAGCTCTGTCTATACCAGCCTGTGAGTCAACTGCTATCTGGACTTTTGGCAAGAATTTCCTTGGAAAATGAGCAGCAAGCTGTCACTGAAGCACAGATAGAACACAGATATTTTTCAAGGGAAAATTAAAAAAAAGAAAGGCTGTGAGCACACTGTTCCATTTCTCAACAAATCTAATAAAGAATGTAGCCTGAGAGGTCTAGGAAGGCATGTGTCATGAACAAGAGGCACCCTAAACTTGAGAATGAGGTCAGGTTCACACTGAACTCAGGGATACCAGCTTGTCATCACTCACATATTCCACCACATACTAAAAAAAAAAATAAATTACTTTCTCAGAAACAGTCTTGTAAGTAGAAGAAAACAGCTGGCAATGTACTATAATGTGCCTAGTATTTGTATGCATTTCTTTCATTCTAAATTTATATTCAAGATGGGCTTGAACCCAAACCCCAGACATGCAGTGTGGGTTATGCAAACTCTGGAGCCAAATATGAGATCCTGAGTCCATCTGTAACCTGGACGATAAGAGATGTTTCATGAATTCAGATTTAAAGATAACAGCCTCTTCACTTCAAAACTAGCAAGTACGAACTTTAGCTCAAAAACTCTGCCTGTGTCAAACTCCCATTGGTGCAGGAATCCAGCCCAACTTGAGTGTGGTGGGAGGAACATGCTGCCACCATGTTTTCTCACAGCAGCCTCCGCATAACTCACTTGTAAGAACATTTTGGGGATTTTTTTATAATCTTTTCTTTTTTTTCAGAAAGCAAAGGAGGAAACAAAGCATTGGTTAAGATAGTAAATTGTTCCAGAGTTTTGAAGGCTGAAGTTGTGTGGACTTACAGTTTGGTTCTCCTAACTACATAGATTTTGCTCTGCAATGACAGAAAGATCAGCCAAGCAGGATTACTACCAAGTAGTTTCCAGCTCAGCACTGAAGTTCAGTGTGAGCCTTTCAGTCCTGGGCCATGTTTGTGTCTCTCCCTGAGCATTTGTGGGAGATGCAAACACTAGTGGAGCTGTCTTGGAAACCTGGTGCAGAAGCAATCAGTCCTGCTCAGCCTGTTTTACAGTTTGTTCTTCCTTATTCTGTGAAGGTTGGAATTTGGGCACTGTCCTTTGTTAATTAAACTGTATTGCCTACATTATCTCAAACACTGCAGGCAAAACTGGAGAGGGGTGCATTTTTCTATTGTTGTAGTTGTTGCTGTTAATTCTAATGCAGAAAAGAAATAAGTCAGTAATTCTCCACTTCCCTTCTGGTAGAGTGACACCTCACTCCTCATTTTGCTGTTAATGAGCAAGAGAATTTCAATTCTCATATAACAGACAATTAGCCACTGTGCTACATCAGGCATTAGGACATTGACTCTGCCTGGGCAGATGTGTAAAGAACACTTTTGCACCTTATAAAGGAATGATTTTCAAGTTGAAAACTGTAAGAAGTTCAAGAGAAATCGACCTTTGCTTATTTACCTCTGTACCCATGAGGGCCTTGGGTTTTCCTGACCTTTGCTTATCAGGAACCTCCGGCAGATTACTAATGCAATAATCTGTCGTCAGTCTGAGGAAAATAGATGATGCTGAAAAATCAATTTCCTGTAATTCAAGAACATGTATCCAGAATGAAACCATCTTACTTGGAAGGTTTTCAATGAGAAACAATTTAACCAGTCCTGAAGGTCTAGGTCATTTTGTCCATATTGAAAAAATAGACAAGGTGCAATGGTTGCCTACAGACATTCCGGGTCAGATAGTAACTGGCTCTGCCCGCATCCCTGTTCTTCTTGGCCTGGATTAAGAAAGCAGGTAGTGTTCCAAAAAGCGAAAGTACTAAAGTAGCACTTCTGGAAAGCATCCAGCAATGCGACTGTTATTTTGGTGGCCCCAATTAGTCTTTCCGGTCTAAATCAAAACTGACTCCAAACTTGTCCTCAGCAGGCACACACATAGTGCAGTCCTTTTCTCTGCAGTATTTTGACCTGACTCTCACACAGCACCATTCTGAAGGTGCTGAGCACCAATGGCTTTATGGGAAGAAATGTCAACTGCTTGCCCACAAAATCCCAGGAAGGACCGTGGTATTGATGAGAAAGGCTAAAAGGCAAGATTTTTAGCCTGATAAGTTTAAAGAATTAAAAGTTCTCTGTTCTCTTTGGCTGTCATTCAAAATAAAAAGCATAGAAAATGCTGTTTAAAATAGCTGAGCCTTTTGTCTTAAAGGGTTTTCGTGTAGAAGATTTAAGATGTCAGGTTTAAACATGATACTGATGGTATTAGGCAAAGTATGAGAGCAGATACTTGTAGTAACTGTCATTCTTTTTTGACTGTTTATTAATGGTCTTTTCTGATTTATAGTGAATGTTGTGAAGAATCTGCAGGTCCATTTATCACTCAAAGAAGCACCTTTTTTTCTTAATGCTTATGTATGTCATAATTAGCTGTGGATGCTGCTGAAAGATTTAGCTCTGTTCTAATGTAAGATCCTTCAAGACAATGTTTAGCCCTGCCTAGATTCAATGTTTTATGTTTTGTTTTGTTCTAAAATAAATAAAGCAGTGTATAATGTAACTGGCAAAAGGAGCTCATACTGGGCTGAAAACCAGAAAGTTCATATTTCCACTCTGAAGGGAGGTTTTCACCCCGTTTTAAAATAAAGTGTAAGGAGGACATCTATGTTTCAACATTCATCTCTATTAACGTTCTCCTAGAAAATTTTCAGCTTGTTCAAAAAACAAGTAGTGTGCATTTTTGTAACCATTATGTGCTTTGATGGTGTACCATAAATTCATCGTGTATATTTAGGAATACTTTCTCCAAAAGTATTTCAGAGTAATTGCCCTATATTAATAACAATGATTCCTTTTTATGGGAGTAGCAGTGAAGCTGTCTGCTCATGGGTTTTCTTAGTGTCTGTTATCCTACAACTCAGCTCTGATGAAATATGCTTTGATATGCTCACAGTGCTATCTCTACTAATAACAGCCGGAAAGGAGCATCAAGAATTTGTTTTACCCATGAAATCCCAGAGAGATGCAGAATTTAATGAGTTTGCTAGAGTCTCGAAGCAGTGCTTTAACCACAGTGCTATCTTTACAGAGCGCAGTAGCCCTCTCAGCAGCAATGGATTGTTCATGTCTTACTCATTTGAGTACAAGCCAACAAGCCATAGCACCAGTCCTGGTGATTCATGCTTTGTACAGTATATAAGGCATGCAGATTGCTACCAGCTTGTGGTAGTTGAAACTCATTTAATTAGATATTACACACAGTTTTGATTGGGCTCAGTTTTTATCTCTGCTTTTTTTTTTTTTATTACATTTCTTGTTTCCCTCATGTTCCTGAGAATAGCCATGTTGAGCCCTTTCTAAACAGGGGTGCCTTTGACTGCACCAAGCTGTTCCCCTTTGCTGGCTTGTAGGAATTTACGTCCCAGTTCATCCTTTTTGCTCTGGTCTAGAGTTGGTCATGCTGCTGCACCGCTCCCAAGGGATTCGCCCAGAGAGCAAATTCCCAGGCAGTTCCCTGAGCTGACCTCATACCACTGGTATAAAGCACACAGGTGTGAACGACTGTGTTGCTGTAAAGCTGTGGAAGATCAAGATATGCTTTCTGGCACCATTTCAAGCTCAGAGGTGTTATCTTACATGTCGAAAGGAAAAAAAATCCTTCTTTCTCATGTTTTCTGACTGCTTGGTTGCTAGGTATAGTAAAATGAAATAGCAGATGCAACTAGAGACAATGGGGATTTGGAGGCTTCATGTGGATCTATCTGCACCACGACATTTTGGTGGCATAGCTCCCAGTTACTGTTCCTGCTGGGCCCTGTAGGCTGAATTTCGTTTTCAGCTGGAACTGAACTAGAACTGAGTCATGTGGTTCATTTGCAATGTCATTTTTCCAAGTTTCTGCCATACATGATTGAGAAAAAAGATACTTCAGAGAAAAGTATTGGGCTTTTTTTTTTTTTTAATCATGACCACACTTGGACTTTCTGCTGAAATAAGTAAAGCAGAAATGCTAATAAGTGACTCACTTGACTACAAATGGATGTTAACATAAAATTATAAATCAGTATCCATTAACTTTCAGAGATGTACAAAGTGTACTGAAAGATGTAGTTTTCTACATTTTCGTTGTGGACAATAAATAAGTTTCTATATACGTCAGTAATTCAGAAAGTAATGCCTCCTATTTATTTCCATGGAAACTACAGCAGATACAAAGGTACAGTAACACTTTTTGATAGGGAAAACTCTCAGCTACAAAACACTATTTTTCAACGTAGTCATCACTGTTAGCTCTGCATTAGCTTTGCAGTTTCATTGGTGATGAACAGGAACCTGCACACCATGCTCGTAAACATCTCCACCAGCAAAGGTGACCACTGCCATTGCTGCCGCTACTGAAATGCACCACTCAGCCTCACTGTGCTCACATCCACTGTTAGATCTCCATCGGTGTTCAGCAAGCTTCCATGAATGTCAGCGGGTGCCATTTTTACGGCATGGAGGAATGCAGTGACACACCTTTGCTCCATGTGCACTTCCACGTCAGACGCCATTCTGTCAGAGTGCCCCTCTGCTGCCATCTGTCACACGGCCACACAGCATAATGGGATACTGCTGGGAATGTTGAGCCTCTACTGCCATCCCACCAACATCCACCTCTGATATCGTGGGCCAACATCATAACACAGGAGGCATTACCTTTGGAGCAGACCTCATATCAATGCTCATCTAGCTGGACTCACTGAGGCAGTACTGATGTAATAAAATGGTCCCATTTACATCAAATGAGGCCCTTTGGTGACAGAGCATTCTTGTTCCACATGCCGAGCAAACAGCAGCACATCATGGCACAGTGCAATAATACTCTGACACATTAATCCATTCACTAAAATATTGTACATCAGAAAGTCTGCACACATCACATCCTCTGAATAATATCATGCTGACAAGATTGTTTCCAATCTCTGAGGTGACTAGGGTGACGCATGCACAAATCATGGATACAGTATTGCTTTTAATATGCAAAATCCCCTTCCCTTCCATGTCAAGTGTGTATAAGAATGCTGGGAAATTGAAAGGAGGGCAATTACCATACCAATAGTTCAGAAAGTTTTTTGTGTGTGCCAACAGGAATGTGCCATTAAAATTCCTCCTCATCTGCTGATTGTTTTTCATGATTTCGCAGGGAGTTTGATATGTTACACCTGTTCTTCACAGGTGTGGTGAGGAGTAAGAATTTACTGTAACCCAGGAAGAAAACCAGGAAAAAGGTCACAATATGACAGTAGAAACAGTACTGTGGTTAAAGTCACACTGCTGAAGTATATACACAGTTCCACCTAGGATTTGTGGCTAATGTAATTCTTTATTGGAAGGCTTTGACCTTGTTACAGATTCTTGGCAGCTTTTCCCCACTCTATTCATTACTAATGCAAGCTGTCAATCACTTTAGTTCTGCTTTGACATAGATTGCGGCTCAGAGGAGTTAGTTCTGTCATTCTTTTTATTTCTTTCATCTTTACTATCCTTTTTTATGGTCCTTAAAGCTAAAAGTATAAAAGGGTTATATGTGTACAGAAAAATTCTGTTTTGGTAACTCTATCAATCTTGTTATAAACAGTCTTTGATTAAAACAGTTACTTTTGAACATAGTAAAACGAGGATGTGGTTTTCTACAGGCAACTTCTTGTAAATTACCCTCCCCCTCGAAATAAATCAGAACTCCCATTTGCATTACAGTGCTCAGGACTGATACCACCAGATCAGCTGCCACATCCCGAATCACATACTGTGGGGGTTTTTGCTCTCCGTGTGTTTTGACATGAGACAGCCATCATGAGTGATGTCTTACTGTGTGTGCTAATGTTAGCTGAAGTAACAATTTCCACGCCTTATTTCATTTCATTGACCTGGGTGGTGATTAATATTTCAGAAGGACTTAATACAGGTTTTCAGTTCCTGTGTCAGCCCGGTCTTTGAAAGTTTAGATTTGAATCCTACCAGCCTGGTGATAAATAATTTAACACTAACCAATAGAGAGGCAGTGAACAACTCATTCAGATCCTTCTCTTTAAAAAGCAATCTAATAGCAGTCATATCCACGTTTGAAGATATAGATATGAACAATCTTTATAAAGAAATGGCAGCTCCCTTTCAAATTAGAAGAGAATATTACTTCCTGAAAACAGCGTAAGAAATAAAACTCTGTTGTTGAACAGTTATGGTATTAAATTCTGACACTAAATATTAATCTACTAGGTCCTGCTCTATTATTATCTGTTAAAATAATGAAGCAGACTTTTTTTTTTTAACGTTTACAAGGAATTCAGCTAGCCCAGTAAATCCTAGCAATGTGCCTCGGGTTCATTCTGTTTTTTCTATAGGAATGGGCTCTGGAGGAGAGGTTGGGCCAACTTCTGAAAAGATGATGCTAGTTTGTTCCTCCCTGTCTTCTCTCAAAATTCAGCGTAGTGAGTGGGAGAGCAACGTATCTCCCCGTGAGTGAGTGCCACAGTCTGCTCTGCTGGATTATGGGGAGTGCACAGAACTGGGTGCTTGCTTCCCAGCGCCCTGTGCAATCATTCTTTGTTCTGAAGAGTATAGGCACTTAAAATAGACAAGTCAGATCGAGGATAGGCAATATAGTGTCTCGTCTCAGCAGGAATTGATGCTCAGAAATACTTCTTGGATGCATAAAATTCATGCAAATTCCAATCCAGTGCCTTAACAGGAAGATCAATAAGCCTGTTGAGTCTGTAGTCACATTTCCAGTATAGACCTTCCCTTTTACAGATGTCATTGGTCGCATTTTCCCTAAAAATACACCAGTGCAGTAAAGCAACCTTTGCAGAGTACTGATTTTTGGTACAAACACATTGCTGGCATTGATACACTGTTGACTTACTGGTCAGTTTCCATCTACATTTTCCCACTACCCTGTGGCATGCTGCTTTCTCAAAGTTTACATTTTGGTTTTTGGGCAGAGCAAGGGAACAAGAGGCCAATTCATCATTATTGGTTGGAATGAATAAAGCTATTGCTGGATGGCACCATCAATTTGCCAAATCCTCTTCACAGCAATTAGCATGACTGCAACTAATTGGTGAAAAGTTCGGGGAAATATCTAAGGATTTGTTAGGAATTTTTCTTCCTTGATGAGTTTTACTGTAATAGTCTGGATTCTTTTCACAGCTTTTTTTTTTTTTTTTTTTTTTTTACATACATATTTACAGGGTAAATTGTTTATTATTTTTCCTATTGGAGGTTAATGAGCTTTAGTAATTCAAATTATTTTTATTCTAACTACCACATGTAATCTCATAAGGCATTTATTACATCATTACAGTAAATGATGTGTAGAAAATATAGTAATAATAGTACTGATGAGAACTGTAACAAAGTGTAAGGTGTATGTTGGGTCTTCACTTTTCTAGGCAATGTAGTAATCCAGACACATACTAATGCTAGATCTGCTTTCGCTGGCTCTGGAAAGGGATCTCCTGAGTCAAAACCAACCAAAGAGACAAAAAGTAAATAAATACACCAGAAAAGCTGAAGGGAAACATTTAAATTTAGGCAAATCAAACTGTAGCAGTCTGCCACACTGAGTGAAAGACTACTGGTGTGCCTGAGAGCCTGACTGCAATTCCCTGCTATGAACCACCAGCAGCTGACTCCGCTGCCTGCTCTTGACAGATGCCACACACCTGCAAGTCTCAGCTGCTCTATATGTAGTTCAAGTTTGATCTCAAATGTGCTGAAAAATGCTGCCAGGTACTGGTGATGCTGGTGTTTGTCCTCTCCCTCAAGATGTTTCTCATCTCATGCTTTGTACCCACACTGTGCACCGTTGTGCTGCCAGGGGAAGTGCTATGTGCTACAAAAGCAGAAGGGAAATAGGTGGGAGTGCTGCAGATGAGCTTCCTTCCAAATTAATTTTCAATGTGTAAGTCTGTTCTGTCTGCTTCATTACCTGATAGCAGGAAGGCAACCTGAAATGCTTACCAGCAGGTAGTTAGAGACGTTATTGCAGTGACCTTTGCAAAAGGTGGAGTTTTGGTTCTCCTTCCATTTGCAGTGGGTTTCATTCCAGCATCTCCCATCATCATGCCACAGGAACAGTGACTTTGGAAGGGGGTAAGCAGACGTTAACCCAGCTGCTCTGAGGAATGGAGAGCCTCGTTGCTGAGTTACAAGTCTATTTTTTTCTCCCAAGGAGGATTGTCGTGGTCACAGCTCTTGACCAGGGCAGAACGTGTCTGACTGCCCTGCAGCATTCATCTGAAGCGCTGAACATAGGGCCTGGAAAATGTAGAGCACAAAATGTGAAGGGGGAAAAAAAATGATGTTTCCATTATTGCAGAGGGGCCGTGCATGGAGTTTGTGAGGCCTAAACTGAGTATGAGGAGGACCGTAATACCTCTAATGTTTGCTTTGTGTGTTTGGATTGCAAGCTCTTTGGCCCAAAGATTGTGTCTCATCATGTATTTACATAGCTCCCAGCACAGCAGGTCACTGGCCTTAGTAGAGGTCTCCAATCTCAAGTGATAATAATGAACTGGCTTTCTTGTAAGTGTTATTTACTCAAACAATACTGTGTTCCATTGTGCAGCATTGTTTTTATTAATTTTCTTTTTTCAGTTCCAATGAAATAAAAACATTGTCCACTCAAACACTGAGGAGCAATATGAGTGTTCACCTCCTGCAGGGAAATAAAAATTCAAGAGTTTCAAATACCAGTGTTTCCTGCCCTCTTTAGTCACTCTGAGGACTTGTGTCTGATGATAAAATGCTTTATATCCATTTTAAACCTTGTCCAGGCTGGCATTCCTTGTCTGGATCTTAGCAACACAACAAAGCTTGCTTTGAAAGTCTTTTACAGAGGCAACCTTGAGTTCATGTAGTTGATACTTCTGTGAAGAAGCTCAGTTTATTTGTATAACAGCTGCTTGAATGCACATTTGCAGAATCTATCAGAGCATCTCTTAAAGCAAGTGGTGTAGTAACTTTAAAGCTGAGGAAGTGATTGGGAAACGTGCAAAGGAAGCAGTTGTTCTGAACTAGAAGATTAAACAACAACAAAACAGAATTCTCTATACTAAGAGAGAAGGCAAGGATGCATTTTTTTTTTCCATTTTTTATGTGAAAGTTTTGTACATTTTCTTCTGTTCTGCTGTTCTGTGTGAATAGCACTATTAGAATCTGATTGTGCAAGTAGCTTTATGCAGGAGCTTTCTGTCTTTAGTGCTGTGAGATGCTAGGAAAGGCACTTGGGGTATCATCTGGTTGCTTTGCAATGCATGCAAACAGTGTTGCTCCCAACTCAAACTATATGATGAAATGTGAGTGCTTCTGCTTAAAAATGTTGATTAACAATAATGCCTTCAGCATGAAGCTGCCTGATGTAGCCATGGCATAATTTTATTACCCCAGATGAAAGACAAATATGACCTCACTGTGCTTTGTATGAAAAACATTATTTTGAGTCTGTCTGGTTCCTTGCAGAGCTATGTTATTCAGTAACACTTGGCATATAATAACTTTTTCTGATGGTAGTGTGCAGAAAAATAGAAAATAAGGCCTGGCTGGAGCTGCCATCTATTCCCAAGATTTTAGTCTTGCCCTCTGAGCTCTTTGTCAGACAGCACAATCTGCTGCAGTACAGCTCCTGGTGTCTTCTGTAAGCAAATCCCAGCTACAATGCCAATTCTCTTCCAGAGTGCTAAAAGATGTAGGTTGTAATTAAAGGCTGGGGAGGTCTGGGCCTTAGCTGCTAAAGTACTGCCCTTTGCTTCTTTGATCCATTCTAAGAGGTGATGTTGTTTAAATCAGTGATATTAATGAGAGCACATTTGCAATCACTGACTACAGAGGATTTTTTTTAGGCATGTCTGCACAACTAGGCGTGAGCAGACCCACATACGTGCCTGTGTGTGGGGGGGTTGCATTGCAAAGCTACTCCCAGAAAAGGTGATTTGTCACCACAAGAGGCTGGTGCAGGTTTGTGTGTCCTGCTACAAAGGTGCATTCAATCTCTGCAGGTGGCTGAGTCAAAATTGTTTGTTCTGATAGCAGTGAATGGCATATTGTTTTAAGGTTGGTGTTCCATTCTGGTATTTTAGAATAGAAGTGAAGCATATTCCTATCAGTTTGGAAATCCTTGAGTATTTCTTTGTATTATTCTTACTCCTTCTTGCAGACAATTGTAATAAAATAGGAAAACTCAGTTTTCATCTACTTTCAGTGTTTTCAAAATAGAAAATCTGAGACCAGAATTACAAGATAGATATTGAAAGTGAAACTCAATTTTACTCCACTGTTCTGTTTACTGGAAATAAATAAATACCTTCCCTACATTTTCTTAGGCTTTACTGAATGGGAGGGTTAAATAAAAAAGGAATTAAAAAAATAAAAAATAAATAAATAAATAAAAAACAAAGCTGAAATGGTTTCTAAAACTTGAAATATAAATTCTAAGACTTTTTTTTTTTTTTTAATTTACTAATGTTTAATTATATGAAGTAGTGGTGGCCCTTGGATTTAGCTGTTACTTCCCATTGAAATTTGGGAACTAAATCTTCGGACTCAGTTGAGTGAAGAGCCTCTAAAAAAAGAAAAGTATATGCAGTTAAGAAGCAACTAAGTTAGTGATCTGTTGCAATTACCCAAGTGAGTAATTTTGTTTCATTAATGCACCCTGCAGCACCAAGCTGCTTTTGTGAATGGGCACAGCAGGGCCCTTGCAATGCTCAAAGAGGCAGTTATGTGACCAACCGCAGCGCGAGGGATCGCTTTACCAACAAGGGGGGAGAGAGAGAAAGTAGCTTAGCTAAAGAAAGAGATTAAAGACCATATATTATTGTCATGGAAGCCAATGGCAATACTTCAGAAGACTGTAGTGGAGCAGGATCAAACATCAGTTCTTTCTGGCTTTTCCAGCTCCCATTTGCTTGCTTACAGTGTTATTTAAGAGGGCATCTTGATGCGCATGGAATCTCAGCTTGAAAGGTGAAGGAGCGCGTGTGCTTGGCTTATGTGAATCCTTCTGAGAACAGTAGAAAAGCAGATAGCAATGAAGGGAAAAAGTGTTATAACTTCAGGGCTTTCGTGGATCACTCAATATGGGAAACACACAACAGATGATATATTAAAGTGAGATATTGAATATCCATAAGAATACTAGCAAATGGTGTCAATTTTCAAACACTTTGCTTTGCCAGCTTCACAAATTTAAAATCAATCATCAAAAAGTCTCTGTATAGATCAGCTGAAGTGGCATAAAACCTTATGGTTATCACTCTGGCAAAATAAAATAAAATAAAGGTGAGTGTATAAAGACTCCGACTGCAGCTCTAAAAACTGGGGTCATCCAGACTCTAAGTATAGAAATAAATGCTGAGGAAAAACAATGAGACATGGCGCACTGCTAATAAATAAATCTTTAGGAGGAGGAGGACAGCTGAACACACAGAAAAAATAGATTTCACGGAGACTTACTTTTGGTTTGAACACAATTTTTTCACGAAATTATCATAAAGCAATCTTTCTTCTGAGAGAAAAAAAAAAAACAAACAGCTATAAATAAAAAATTCTTGGGCACTCCTTGGAGAGTTGTCAAAGTAGGTAGCTTTCATACACTACAGTGCAAAAATATTCATTAAAATTAATTTTTAAAATGCTCTGGCCAATATTAGTTGCCTACTGTCCTTTCCTTGATCGTAAATTATAAATGAACCAGCAAAAAATGTGGAAAGCGTGATTTCATTAATAAATTATTTATGTGATTATTAGATTTTGCAATTGTTGGGCTAATAGGCTGAAGATCCTAAAGCGTTTCTCACTTGAGGGTGGCGATGATGGTCATGATGGTATTAACACCACTATCAGTGTTCCACAAGGAGCGTAAGGCCAGCCATCTCCTTGGTCCCTACTTGGAGACATGGCTGCTGGAGAGTCCATTGGATCTGCACTGAGAGAGCAGGAGCTGATGCTGAGGACAGTCGGTGTGAGCAGAATTCTTTGGGTGCCTCCCTCGACCCAAGACTTTAAAATCTGGTTGACAAGCAGCATACTAACCAGAGGGGATCTTCTCCCCACAGCGGCCTGCCAGTGTCAGTGGCACACGCAGCTGGCTTAGCCCATTCCAGCGGTGGCTCCGGGAGCTCCAGTGAGTCCGAGAGCAGCTCTGAGTCTGACTCCGACAGCGAGAGCAGCTCCAGTGACAGCGACTGCAACGAGGAGTCACGCAGTGCCACGCCAGAGGTACGGCCATGCTCGCAGCATCTCCCTGGCAGGAGCTTAGAGGGTGGAAAATGTCAGAGCTCTATGCAGTTTGATGCTGTTGACTTTTTTTCTCCCTTTACAGTTTTACTTGTATGACCCACATACTCATTCTAGCTTTTGGAAGAATCCTTCTGGCCTACATTTGAATTGCTTTAAAGAAATATTTAGATTTCTGCCAGTAGCTAGAGAAGATTTTATTGACACAGTATTCATCTGGGGCTAAGGAAAGGCAACGTGACGAAACTGTATCTTCAGGGACCAGCTAAACTTTTTAGTTGTATTAAATTTCTCCAGGGCCACATTGTAAACCAGATAAGGAAGCCTAATTAACCATAAATACTCCATAAATGCTCCCATAAAACTAGCAGTCACCACTAGTTGACTGAAATAAAAAGGTGCATTAAAAACATCCTCACTTAAAGGGAAAGGCTTTGCTTCTGTCTGAGACTTGCTCCTTGTTCTTCACACTGCAGCCTGAACCCCCCTCAACAAACAAATGGCAGCTGGATAAGTGGCTGAATAAAGTGAACCCCCACAACAAGACCATCATCAGCAATCAAAATGAGCCTCACAGTGAGACCAGCTCCCAGCCGCAGAGCAGCCAGCAGGCTGAAGGACAAAACAAAGGGAAGCTCAGCAACAGCCTGCCCCCAACCGATTCCAAAGACCGGGCGATCCTCAGTCCCATCCGTGAGAAAGCCAAACCACGGGTTGCCCAGAAAACCCCAGAGGCAAAAAGCTCCAAGCAGAAGTCGCCAGCTCATAATGAGCCCGTTGCACAAAGGACTACTGGGAAAAAGCAACCCAAAAAGGTAGAAAGGACTTCCAGTGTAGAAGAATATAACTGGCCCAAACCAAATAATACCAGCAACACTCCCAAAGAAAAAGACACACAGGAACCCCCTGAGCAGCCAAAGGTTCGAACTAAAGCAGCAGTTGGCAAGACCGCCCCAAGGAAGGAACCTCGAACGAGCACAGGTCTCACTTCGGAGAAGAAAAAGTACAGAGGCCCCAGCAAAATTGTCCCCAAGTCCCGGGAATTTATTGAAACTGATTCATCTACTTCTGACTCAAATACAGATCAGGAGGAGAGCCTGCAGGCTAAGATATTGCCAGCTTGTAGTGGACCGGCGAACGGCATCAAAGTGAAGGACTCTGGCAGTAACATCCTCAGTGTAAGTAGCTTAACTAGCAATGGCAGCAACACATCCATCGACCAGACCAGCAATGACTTGGAGGAGCAGCTCTTTTCTCCTATCCCAATTGTTCAAAATGAACTTCTGTCCCCACTGAGAGAATATGAAGAACTCAAATCTCTTTGGGTGAAAATAGACCTCAGTTTACTCTCCAGGATACCTGGGCAAGAGACTTTTGAGACCACATCTGTGAAAACTGAACCAAGAGAGGCAAATGTGAAACACAGACGACCATCTCGAGAGTCCCCTACCCCAGCAGCTGAGAAAACATCCACAAAATCCAAAAGGAAACACAAGGTAAGTAATTTTCATCATTCAGGAGAAAGCACTATTTCTGTGCATCCTTGAGGTTAGGACAGCAATCACTGACTCCTCGCTGACCTGCAGCAGGGCTGTAAGGAGACATGGTACCACTAAGGTTTTATTATTTTTGCAGAAGACAAACATTTACCTGTACATTACAAATTAATGTAAGAAATCAGTAAAAAGGAAAATGGAACATCACTTTTCAAAATCAATGAACAAAGTTGGTTGGTGTTTTTCTTAGGTTTATCGTACCAGCTTTTTTCACTGTGTTTGCTCTTTGCATGCTAATTTGCAGTGTTCTGCAATCTGCAGAAGGACTCCCCATGACAAGTGCTAAGGGCTCATCCATATTCAGAAAACGTGACTTCTGTTTGGAAGGCAAGTTTTATCGTTGGCAGAATTAATGCATTTTCACCACTTGCTTAAACAAGCATAACTTCATTAAAGTCTATGAAATGGTGCTTGCTTGTGCTCATGGTGAATTTAGTCTTTATATCTTTTTGTTACACCAATGAATGTAATTCACAGACATGTCATTTGCTTAACTAGCTGCTCTGTGTATGCAGCTACCTGGAAAAGCAAATATGTTTTGACTTAAGGCATTATGTTTTATCATGTGTTTATGTTATTTATGCCCAAGGGTATCCTATCTTGTAGGATATGACAGTGCTCTTCAAACTAAATGTGTTCTCAGAAAAGAAACAGGAGTTTTATATCATAAATGATTTATTTTTTGTAGTTGTTGGTTTTCTGTTTTTGGTTTGTTTTTGTTTTTTTTTTTCCAACTAAAATGTCTGTGCTCTGGTCTCCTTGTGAGAAGTTATCACTGCATATGTTTTATACCCCAGATTTTCTAAATCATTATGAATGTGACTTCAGCTGTCTGTTCCAGCGGACTTCTGAACCGCATTGAAATGCTGAATTTGAGCCGTCCAGCCATACAAGAGAGTTAATACGTGAAAAACACAGACAATGCCAGGCAGACACAGGGTCTGCACCCTGCCTACATGAGTCACTGCACTGGCTCCTTCCCTGTTGAATTAAGTGGAAATAATCACAAGCAAACTCAGCAGGTTTTTATTCCATGTATATTCTAGCTGTACCCGAAAGGCAGAGAGGTAAAAAGGAAGGAGAAAGGAATAAAGAGAAAAGGGATGTATAAATGTCAGTGTTTATATGTATGTCCAATAGGGTGTATATTAATTAAACAGGGAAAAAAGAAAAAAAGAGAAAAAAAAAAGAGTTTGTGCTAAGTCACGGTGGAGTGTCAGTATGATGGCTAAAACAAGAGCACAGTACTGACAACTTGACTCAGTGCTCCCAGGGAAAACAAATAAAATGGAACCGCGGAATTTCATTAGCTGGAATTGTGAATCACAAAGGAACATGGTGAGGTGTCTCACTCTGGGATTGCACAAACGTAAGCTACACTCTGAAACAGCCTGTTCAGCTTCTTGATGATTGTTCATCTCTACCCAAGAAGAAACAAACAAATTACAATGGCATTAACAGTTAAAGTAGAGTAGGAAGAGCCAGATTTGGATTCTGAATCGTGCTAATAAAAGATTTATTTTAGCCGTATGCCAGCAGGCTTGAAGAATGCTATGAAGGTTCCAGTGATAGAGCAATAATCAGCTTTGCTTGTATCGGCCCAGTTCAGGCACAGAAGTCATACACCACGGAATCTTCCAAAGCAAATTTCACACCAGCTATCACTGTTAATGACTGCCTCCTTAGAGTAGCAGTCTTTAAGTCCTGAGAGAAATACTTACTCAAGGAACTTTACCCTTGGACTTCCATTAAGTAAATGAATAAAAGCTGCATACTTAAGTAAGATTTGGTGCTATCAAGTCAGTCCATCTGAATTATTAATTACATTCCAGTGCGCTGAAGAAGATAACTATGGCATATGAGGTATTTTGCTTCCTAATTGACTGGCTATGTCACTGGTTATATAACTTGTCATGTGTTTGGAGCATGTTTAGCTCTGATTTCAGGTGACTTCTCTTAGGCCAGTATTTCAACCACTGCTACAGTACAGAAAATATACTGAGATTCCTGAGCAGCTCGTAATGTGCGTAGATGCTTGATTTTTCAAGTTGTACATTTTTTGTTAAAACAGTCGGAAAACCTGGAAACCTTTGTTGAAACCAAGAAGCAGCGCCTGGAGGACCCTTCAGCTTCATGCTTGCTCCCACCTTGTATCTCTCCGATACCGAATCACAGATTAACCAGCACTAAAGAGTAAGTTCTTTTTCTCTCATAACATTCAAGAGGGATTTCACAGTATCATTCATTAAAGGTTTTTTCTTGCCTCCATCATCCTTCACCACAGTAGAGCCAGAATGGGCTCCATTTGGTTGACTAGAAAATATTTTTTGAGTTGTTTTCTTAAGAGATTATTCTCAGTTTTCTTGAATGAAATAATGACTTTGCTATTCATTTCAGTGGCTCTTATACTTTAATTGTGTATACAGAAATGCCAGAGGTGAGAGCCTAAGTGATTCAGACACATGCATTGTGTTTCAGCAGACATAATCAAGTCATTTGTGCCTTTCAGTGTCTTTGAGAGATGGCTGGAGTGTTTCATCAAACAGGCACCACATAAATAATGATTCTGATTATAATAATCAGAAGATTAACGTTCTATAAATAACCAAATAACCCAATTCCCTTCTGTCATCAATTTTTGTGCTTTTTTTTTCTTTTGAGATGAGGCATTGCTCTCTGCTTCCCAGTAGGACAAGCAAAGAATCAAATGCACAATGTGCTTCTGAAAACAATTTGACTGTTTTCGTATCTAACTTTAGAGAAAGTTCAAAAATCATTTATGAGACAGTGCACAGATTTTAAATCCCGTAAAGAAGGTTGAGCATTATTTTGTTTATACCAGTGTAATTATAGATGAACTTCAGTCCTTGAACTAACCCCTCATTGTACCACTGAAAACATCAGAGTTGGAGACTGGAAAAGGCAGATGATTTGAAAGTAACAGTGTGATCTGTAATATGTTGCACATTTGATAAACATCATGATGGGTGTTGCCTGACTGTCATTGCTAGAAATATGAGTACAAATATATTGCAGAGAGAATAAGGACTATCCATCCCCAACACCTCCACAATCCATTATAAAAATCTTTCTATTCTTGTCTTCAGCAAACCCAAAGGATCCACCCCCAACCCGATGTTTCTTAATTTGAGCTTGTTTTCCAGATCATTAACTTGGCTCCTCAGAGCTTTCTAGCCTTTGATATTCTCTGTAAAAATATAATTGTGTCCATTGGTATTTATTTCTATTTGGTTGTGTCCATCAGTAGTTATTTCCATATGCTATCTTTCGTCTCATCTGCCTCAAGTTTTGAAACAAAACGTTCTGACTTCAGCTGCAGAGGCCTGGATCACACAACGTTTATTATTAGTGTATTTTGAGTTCATTTAAAACAAATGCAATAGTATTTGATAATTCAAGTCTCCAACTCTATCTGATATGTCTCTGAATACAGATCAACATATTTCCCAATAGATTAGGGAGCTGACTGAACTGCATGACAACAAATTTCTGGAGAGCCCCAGGTTGTTTTTAAGCAATCAGAAGTAGCTCTGTGTTCCACAGGGTTAAGCAGAATTTTAAGGGGAGGCAGAAGAAAGGAGAGGCTAAAACTATGTGCTGTTCAAAGGCATGGGGGAAAATAACACTTCAGTGATGAAAGGCTGAAAGAAAGGCTTTGCTGTTTAAACCTTCCTTGCTTCCAAAAATCCTTCGTTTTCATTCAGAGCTGTCTATACGAGGACTATTAGAAATAAGGATGATTTGGCTAGAGCGGACAATGCTGTTCATCCATGAAGGTGCAATGTCTCATGGTGGATGCTCTTCTTCCCTCTTGGGAAGAACTGTACATCTCTACAGTTAGAACATTTTTGGCTCTCTGTGCCAACAAACCAAGCATACCAAGGCAGACTTCAGAGACTCTCGTTGGGTCTTTTATAGATGGAGAAATGTTTTGGCCAAAAGACCATGAACTCTGGAGTAAAATAAGGAGGCATTCGGGAAGAAACTGGGTGAAGACAGTCACACCTATGCTTTTGTAGCTCCTACTAGCTTACTATATGTGCGTTAGGTATTTAAATATCTTTCATAACCTGTTCCTAAATGTGTGGGCTCAGTAAAGCTGCAAGGATGCACATTTAAGCGAAGTATTACATGTCTAATGTGGACAATTATATGCCTAATTCCTACCAGTTCCTATAACTACATGTACAATTTTAGTGTAGAAATTTCAGATGGTCAGTTATGAACTCCATTTGACAACTGGATAACAATTTTGTTTTATGTAGTCATTGTACAAGCAACTAGTTATTTCTTGTTCCTTCCCTCACACAGTCAGGGGCTCATGCTTTTTCATAAATCTGATGTGACACTCAAAATAAAATTGTTCAAACAATCATCATGGTATTTTCCTCATTCCTAATATTTCAAAGCATATGAAGGAATAAAGGATACTATTTTGTGTCCAAGTAATTCATTGTAATTGCTTGAAACACTGCTGTGAGGCTGTGTTTTTGTCAGATCAGTTGCCCACTTTGCAGCAGAGAATTGCTTTTGTATTTACTTGATTGCCAGAGCAATTTTAATTTAAGCATTAATTCTGTGTGCTGCTGAATACCATTTGTGTCTGAATACCTGATCAGTAGATCCAATCCAGACAGAGCACTATTTGACAACATTTGGCAGTTTGTAATAATACAGAGAGTTATGTGCTGATGCAAACTACGAGTCTGAAATTAGACTAGAATCATACTGGGGAAGCATGCCTGCCATCTAGCTAGGCTGATTTTCAAGATTTCCGGTTCACTTTTGTTTGACCTTTAACTAAATACGCACCTGTACTTCACAACATGTATTAGTGGATCCCTTGGGTAGTCACGACGGCATTCGTTGCAGTTCATTCATGGCAGAGGCAACCTTCTACATCTGACAACGACTTCAGCTTCATTCAGTACGCTGCCATATGGCCCAAGCTAATGCTAGAGCGACCTTTCCCTGCTAACCCCCTGCAGAAGATCAGATACACCGTCAATGTGCAGCATTTCTTTGTGGACAAGGAGTGTAGAGGCAAAGGAAAGCCAAGTGATTGGTGCAGACAAAGGCTTTTGTCTCACTAATAGGCCAGAGCTACAACCACATACCACAAGGAGTAGTTAAAGAAAGGGTAAAGGAAAGCAGAATGAATTGTTAGAGAAGATGGAAATTCTCTCTCCTTCACACACTGACCTCTTGTTCCCTGCTTGCTTGCTTTCTGCCCTAAAAGAAATAGGCTGAAAAAAAAAAAGAAAAAAAAGCAGACTTGTTCTTTTCCTTGATAATTGGCCTTTTCCGACACAGAGATTTAACTGCAGCTGGAAGACCATCAGTTCTGCTGGTGGTTTTTTCTTTGCACTTTTATTGTGCTTCTCCCTCGATTTTAAATATAGTTTAACTAATAATCATGTCAGCCAATTAAACCGTTGAGTCTTGGTAATTATTGCAATAAATTCATTCAGAATTAGTGATTACTGCAATCAAAGACTAGTTTCTTAGCCCATTAACAGTCCAAAGCAAAGCGATAATCTGGTTAACGGCTGGTAACAACCTATTTCATTGAGGTTATT
Source organism: Tetrao urogallus (assembly GCF_951394365.1). Taxonomy (NCBI): domain Eukaryota; kingdom Metazoa; phylum Chordata; class Aves; order Galliformes; family Phasianidae; genus Tetrao; species Tetrao urogallus. The sequence continues at coordinate 1,151,183 of NC_136826.1, forward strand.
GTTCACGTAAATGCTTTGGTGTAAATCTGAGGGAGGTAACATTGCTAAATAATCAGTGTAATTCCCGTGAATCTGTAAATGTACAGGATTAAGTCGGCAACCAGGAAAAAACTTTATTAAGTATTGTCATTGGATTTTGGATTTTTGTCATGCAGAAAAAGTACATCCTCAAGTGCCCTTTCAGTTGTAGTTATATTTTCTCACCACAGAATGAATTCTGCATCTTGGGGTTGTTCCATCTTGTGCTTGAATGCAAAGCTGAAGTGAACAAAGCTTTGAGTTGTGTCCGAAAGGGGTGTCAGATCTCTGAATGTAATCTCTCTTCTGGAATATATATATAGAATCAGAGAATCATAGAATCACTTGAGTTGGAAGGGAACCCTTAAAGGTCATATAGTCCAACTCCCCTGCAATGAACAGGGACATCTACACCATGACTAAGTTGCTCAGAGCCTCATTTAGAGAAGGTACTTCTACTGTGGAACTTGCAACTTTCTTCATTTTTTTCTTGTGCTATTCTCTTAATCCCTCCATCTCCATGTAGCAACTGAGAAATGTTGTTTCACTTGCTGTGCATGTGCCGTGCGGTGCCCCATGCAAGTGCCAGAGTCTTGCTTTAGGCCTGGAAACAGGCAAAGATGTACTGAGAAACCTCACTAGTGGTTTCTACAGTGAATTTAGCCAGTGACTCACCTTCCATTTTCCTTCGGGCACTCTTGAGGTAGATCTGTAAGGCTCAGTTGCTGTTCCCTTCCCAAAGCTGTACCAGAGTGAAAGAAGAGCTTCATACTCCTCTTTGTGCAGGGTAATTAGAACCACATCACTCTGTGCTCCCTTCCATATACATTTGTTAGACAGACCCACTGAACACCATGCTCAGGGCAGCCCACTGGCTTGGGAGGCAGAAGATTTCAGTTCTACTCTTGGGTTTTTCATTAGTTGTGTCTGTTTTTCCTCTGAACAATTCAATAATGCATGTATGCTTTCTTGGAGAAGCATTTGCTTTCTTTTGGAAAATTTTCCTCTGGAAAAAGTTCAGAGTGTTATTTTACTATAGCAATGGTGACTTGTCTGAGTTCCAAAATACCCTTTGGTGGTAAGAAAGCTAGCAGATGGGGCTTTGAGTGAGAACTTTTTGGAGTACATTTGCAGGACCACATGTGCATAAAATGTCTTCTCAAAGAATTGCCCATCTCCTCTGATCTGATTGCTTTCCTTTGATCTTTAGGCCCATGTGTTTTCCAAGCAGGAGAACATCCATACCTGCCCTGCTGCAAGGCAATATAAATTCTGTGCTGATTTTATTTCTTCAGTCTGAAGATCTTTAATATTACAGAATTTCAAATAAGTTATTTTAAACTCTGCTTCAGTTGAACTGAAAGAGTTTTGAGTAGAAGAGCTATAAAACCTGAAGCATAGGGGTTTCATTTGATATCGCTCTGTTGTGAAAACAGAGAGGCTGAAATATTTTTGTACTGCCAAAGGCCCAAAGTAGGGGGACAGACCGAAGCAGGTGTAGATACTGACACTTCTGGTGAAAATGCAAAAAAGTCTAGACTGCACGTCAAATAAGAAGTGGGGAAACATGGGTTGATTCTTCTCTTTTGCTTGTTACTTTAAAGCAAAGTAAATCTATAATTCCTGACACTGACTGAAAGCAACTAGGAATGAAACATAAATTCTTGTTGACTTAATTTGTTATTGAAATGTTAGTCAATAATCATGAAAAGTGAATGATTGTGTACTGCGCTATTAGATGTCCAACAAAAGATTAAAATTCAGGTTATCTTCATTGACTGAATTAGAGCAGTACCTAATACAAAAATCTATGAGTAGATTAATATGTTAAACAGTCGCTATGGTGCTGTGTTGTTTGTTGTTTTTTTTTCTTGATGGATTTGAGGGAAGAAAAGTCTAGCATGGTTTTTTTGGTTGTTGTTTTTACCATGTATCACAGCTGCCTTTTGTAGCCAGCTAACAATTTCTGTACATAAAACAGACAATAGATTATCATATTATTTGAGCTTTCATGTCAAAACCACATTCATTTTCTGAATCACCTCCACTTCATCAACCAATATCTGCTCAAGGGCTTTTGCCAGCAACAATGTATCATTTTAATATAGTGTTGAACATTGGTTTTAGTCTAGAGGTCAAATAATTATTATCTTATTATTGTTACGGTTATCGTTTTGTAGTTGTTATGGAGAATTATTTTTGTTCACGTGGCGCGTGCTATTATGCGTTTTTGCAGAGGTTGCTTATGTGAGCCCTAATCTACCTCTTTAAAAGATGCTTAATGTTAAATACATAAATAGCCATACTTGGTGTCAAGTATACTAACCTCTGTGCATAAAACTTTTCAGCACTTTGCTGAGTCAGAACCTCTATGACCTCTCAAATTAAGACTGACTCAAATTAGCATTTAAAGTGGATGCAATTTATACTAATGCACTGCAAGTTGTCCTCCAAAGCAGGAGGTTTTTGTGGCCTTTGAAACAGCAGGGATAGCTCTTCTGTTTTCACTGCCTGTCTCCTTTTGACTTAGCTCCTAGGACATGGGGGATCACAGCACATATTTAAGGGTTTTCATTAAGTAAAATCTAGAGCTTTGTGCTATGGAGGAGAAACTGTGGTTCTTGACATGCAACTGATTCTTATCCGTGTCCCAGGAGCAGCAGTAACTCAGTGAAGAAGATGGCGAAGAAAAGAGAAGAGAAGCTCTTCCCTCCTCCATTATCCCCCCTGTTGGACGAGCCTGTGCACCGTCGGCACAGCACTGACAACAGCTCCTTCAGCCAAGAAACCAACGTCACCAACACCCCTCAGACCAGCAGCTCTTCCTCCTCGGTTTCTAAACACAGAAAGAATGAAAATAAATCTTCTTCTAACCCCAAAGGAATCTGTGTAAGTAACAAGACCTCAGTTGCTGGAAATGGACAAGATAAAATTACCTTTATTCTGGGTTTTGTTTATTTATTTATTTTTCTCTAGTATCTATCCTTAAGTCCTTACGTAGCCCCACTCTAGAGCAGCAAGGCATGGATCCATGCAGAGCTGTGAATAAACGACTCTTGCAAGTTCCATCTTTAGGTCAGCGTTAGGCATCTGCTTCACATAGTGTATCGTTCCCTGCAACTCCCTGACCTTCAGAGGACAGACTTTGTCCCATTCCCAACTGCAGATACAACACGCACCGTTTTCAAATAAAGCATCAAGAATACTGGTAACTTTAACATTAATAATTACTACAAATTCTGAAGCAAACTTAAGGTATGCCAAATCTTATGGACTAAACTAAACACACAGTAAAAATCTAACCTGCCCATAGCACACTGAAAACTAAAATGTCTTCTCACAGGTTTGCAGGCTCCCACTTTCTAGAAGTAAGGTGTATTTGCACCTCATCTTCATAAATCTTGTACTGGGCTTTTGAAGATCGTGCAAACAGTGATTAGTTTTCCAGTAAAAACATCATTCTGTTAGGACCAGCTCACCACTAAACATTTTTACATAGATAATACTTTCTTGCCTTTCACCAGATTTAGATGATTTCATACTAAATGTACGTGAAAAAGAAACAAAGCTAGCAGCTGCATAGCAAATTGACTTTAAAAAAAAGAAAGAAGTAAAATTTCACTTGGTCAGTTGGTCCTCTGCTTTTACGGAGAAGAGGGAAAACTCAGTTTTCTGGCTGATTTTAGAAAATGACTAGAACTTCAAACTTCTCTCTTAGTATCAAACCGTATCTTCATATGACTGTCAAAATTAAAAGACAGGGAGAGAATTCTTCCACAGAAAAGGACGCGTAACCCCATTTTTCACAGTTCGCCACCTTGTGAGAGGTTGTTGCCATACACTGTAATAGCAAAACTCAGAAGTTGCACTGGAACATAGGTGACAAATCGCTTCACCTTATTCATTCAGCCCTGTTGCTTTCTGATATCATTGTGCTACTTCAAGGTGCAACAGTAATGTACATGCCTTCAAGAGAAACCAGTGCCAAAATGAACTGTGTGTGTCAGCAAGTAAGCTATGCTATGCAAAGAGCAAGGCCACTTCCTCTCACTCCCAGCACCTCCAATTTGGATTTTCCTTGTTTTATCTATTACCTTGATCCCCAAAATATTTGTCTTCTAAAATATTTTTGTATTCTAAAATATGCCAGAATTCTTTATCAGTTCTTTGGTTCATCTATAATTTAGTTTATCTGGTTGAAAGTTGCAATTGCCTGATTTAAATACTTCTATTATGCTTGTATTTTCAGTCAATGCAAAGTCACAACTCCCAACTTCTGCTTTTCATTCTTTTTTCTGTTCAGTATAATAAGGATGAGGAAACTGTTCCTTGCTGAAATCTGAGCAGACTTCTCATCCACCTTACAACTATCTACTAATTCTGTAGAAAAACTGTTACATTAGTGTGATCCACCTCATACTGAGTTTTTTTCCAGCCTGCAGCCCAACTTGGCTTTAATGAGTGTGTTGTCAGTAGCACTGTGTTGTCCAGGATGACTGTCACCTTGGACTGGAGTCATAATGCCTAATTAATCTAATGGGGTCACGTCATAAAGGATGGAAGATGATTTCATGAGGTTTCTTGGACGTAGTTGGGTAAACATGCATGTACCTTAGCTTTTTTTGAATTTTGAATTATGAATAATATTTGAATATTATGAATATTCAAATAATAGCAGTCCATTTTTCTAGGAGGAAGAAACACACAGTGCACCAACAGCCAACACTGTTCTTGATACGAACCATCTAGAAACAGACGTCTGGTCTGCAATGCCAACTCTTTCCAATGGGAATTCTGAGTCCAGAAGACCTAAAATCACATTTGATGATGTGTGAGTACTATTAGATCTCTTTGTGCTAGTTGCATATTAGGTACTTGGGATTTCTGTAAAGTAGAGTTCCCAGTGAAAGAAAAGTACCTTTAATTATTATGGTAGCATTGGGCATTTGTGTGGACAGTACTGCACAGTGGCATGTACAGTTTTAAACTTTACTAATGAACTGTTATCACTGATTAATGAAGTCTCTGCTGATGAATGTTTTCAGATCATGAATGTTGGCTCACAGTAATTCTTCTTAATTTTTTTCTAATTAGTTTAAAATATTTTTCCTTTTCCTCTGTTCAGCAGACTTTAATGGCTCCTTTGGGTGGCCAGTTTCCACAGCTAGTTATTTTGCATTCTGGTAACTCATCAGATCTTTTCATATGGCAATTTCAGATTAATATCAGGATAAGACTGAAAGTGATAAGTAGGTATATACATCTAAATTGTTCTTGGAAGCAGTAAGCACTTTTCTCAAGCAATGTTGGTCCAACTGTGTGAAAACAAAGACTTGAAATAATTGATTTTGTCTCTTTAGGCTCCACAATGCAGATTATTATATGCAAGAAGCTAAGAAGCTAAAGCATAAAGCAGATGCATTGGTAAGTTTTCAAGGCTTTTTTTGTCTCTCTCCACTATGGAGCTGGGTATTACAAAAATTTGAATTCTTAATCTTTCCTAAAGCCTCAGAAACCAAAGGAACCCTTCTGTGGACTAAAATATGCTTCAAACTGTACTCTGTAAACACACTGCCCACAACAAGCCAAAGCCTGAGCATCATTCCTAGGCTTTAACACATCATTCACGCTGAAATAAACTTCTTACAATAGCTGGTTTCTCTTCTGGGGAGAAGCAACAATCTTACTGTGGAAAGGATGTAAGATAATATCAGCAAAGTTGATGTGTTTTTGAAATTTGCCCTTATACTTGCTTTGAGCCCAAAACAAAAATACTGAAAGCTAAAAAAAGGCAAATTTCATCATCCTTTGGCAAAACTACTTGATATTTTAAATCCGGTTGTTTAAAATTTACAGGAATTGATTTTTTAATAGTGCATTTGTTTTTATTGCATGCTATTAGGCTGGCAAATAAAGACTGAACACACTTTTTTTTACAAAAAAAAATCTTGCAATGAGGTAGTTCAGTGCTGGGAAAGCTTCTTCTCTCATTTTGTCCCAGATTAAATTGCACCTAAACTGGCCTAATTTTGCAGAGATTTGATTTTGACAGAACTACCATATCTGATACATTACAATTCTGACAGATTTCAGCCATAGTTTGTTCAGTCCAATGTATTGCTAACACTGAAGTGCCTTTAATAGTCATTTGTTTGCAGTATGGTCTGTGCTCCTCTATGCCGTGCAGAATAGCAGCTCATTTATGCAGGCTAAGTGGAACTTGGTTCATCTATTTATTTAAACCAAGATGTCTTAGAGTGTGGCCATTCATTTCATCCCTCCAGTTCTTCTTCAGTTGTAATTTGGGTGATTATTCACCTGTCACTGATCATTTGGGCAGTTTTGTGTGTGCATACAGTGTCATCCTACATCAGAGACTTTTGTACCTGGAAATAAATGCTTGTCAAAAAATAAAACAATGAAATGCTACGTTGTAAAAATTAAGAAACCACTGTTCTCCCTCTGCTGTCGGTGAGCTGAAAGGGTAAAGGAGAATTGATGCACCAAGCTGCCTGCTTCAGCTTTCCCTGCATTATCAGCGTGTTTTCTATGGGAGTTGGATGTGGGCTTTTGTCATCGCACCGCAATTGTCACCAAGGCAGCAGCTTCCCTCCCAAGGTACCCATTCAGAGGGGCTGTGAGCACCGAGACCTGTGGCCTGGCCCAGATCTGGCTTCATCACAGTGCTGGGACCTCAGTCAGGAAGGCTGGCAGAAGTGGCCTGGCAGCACCTCCCTCAACTGGCTGACCTTTAGAAAAAGCACACATGGCTCTGGCACAGGGCTGCCTGCTCCACAGGCAAATATTTACAGGCTCAGGCTCCTGATGATCTCAACGTGTTATGTCGATCCGCTTTCCTCCACAGTCTGATTTGCTCCATAAGTGTTGACCTGTCTTCCATCCTCTTACCTTTGACTGTGCCTTGTGGAATTAGTGGTGTTTCTCAAGCAGAACTAAGAGGAGCAGGCAGAGCATGTCATGCCGCTACCCGCGGGCAGGCTTCTCCTGTCACATGCAGTTTGACACCCCGAGTGCTCCTACAGGAATGTGGGGCCAGACACTACGATAAGACTTGTTGGCAGACATAGATACCCACCAACAATCTGCTTTTTGCTTTCCGCTACTTAGGTCTCAACCTTTCCCCCTGCACCCACCCACTCAATACAGCTGCACTCAAATTATCTCCATCTAACACGTTTGCTGTGAAAACCTGAACTGTTAGTTGTCCTATGGAAACAATTGCTTCTGGTTACTTGGTGCTGACATGACAAAGAACAAGCAGAAATGAAAGACATGGTTGGAAAGATACCGCACGTGGCCTCCGAATATGTCAGCACATGTGAATGAGATGTGTCTATTGCTGTGCAGTGCTGTGTCTGAGCTTGTATGGCACAGAGATCTCTGGCGAAGGATGCAGCATTTTGTATCATGGGAGCAACCTCTCCTTGTCCTGCACAGCAGTAAGGAATCAGCTGATTTGGACACATTGCAGTATCCACTAACTGAGCTTGCTCTATTCTCAGCTGTGCTATGGTGAGATGGGGCAATTCCAGTTACTCCACTGGAGTCAGTGTGGAGCAAAGTACAGGGGGGAATCCCATTTCTGTCTCAAACTGTGTGTAAACACTCAATCTGCTCCCTTTTGTAATACACGTGTTTTCTTTGGAAGACACGAAGCAAGGAAGTAGCAGTATATGCTGAGGAGTACAGTGGAGTACAGGGAAAGCATCCAGAAATGTTTCCCCTTTTTAAATCGTTCAGGTAATCCCTATCCATCATACAAAGGCTTTGAATGTAATCAGTGTGCAAGTGCAGTGCCTGAAATTGTAACCTTCCATGAATGCAGAGGGTAGTGCTTAAAAGGAGTAGCCACAAAGCCAGAGATGCTGTTACCTTGAACAAATACTACGTGTTCTGCTTAATATATTGGTAGAATCAGCTTCCATTTAATGAGTGAGAAGCATAAGCAGATGCATCAAAATATTTTGATAAAGACATCCACAGAAATTTTTAAATGACATAAAGTATATCAGATCTCTTCCATCCCGCTATCAAAAATGGAAAATGTTAAACACTATTATAAAATACTTACTATAAAAATGTCGTATATAATATTCATTACACATAAAAAAGAAATCAGGATGTCTAAGTCAGTTTAATCACAACCATTATGAGAGCTAAAACCTTTCGCAATAAAATCCTAGTAAAATAAAATATTTAGCAGTGCTATATTTTCTCCTTTTTCTTTCTCCCCCTCTTTCAATCACAACATAAATGATGAGGGCTTTTTTTTTTTTTACGTCAACAGCCACCACAGATTGTGACAACTGACAAATGGCTCGGATCTGTTGCTTAACCCATGCACACTTGCACACAAACTTAGTTTATATATTGAAGAGCAGTATTGATTTGCTCATTGCCTTTGTAAACCCATGGATGCCATTTGGCTTTCCTCTGTGCAGTGCCTGGCCATATATCACCTGAAAAGATTTGGGATAAACATACACCTGGCTTCAATTTCTGTATACGTTCACCCCTAACTTGTGGCCATGCTTTGCTTTCATCTTAATGCTGGTGTTGCTTTCTATTATGATCTGTCTGCCTCAAAATTAAAGCTGAAGGGTTTCCTTGATGATATCATTTCCATTTCAGCTGGAGAAGTTCGGCAAAGCAGTGAATTATGCTGATGCTGCCCTGTCCTTCATCGAGTGTGGGAACGCTATGGAGCGAGATCCATTAGAAGCTAAATCTCCATATACCATGTACTCAGAGACTGTGGAACTCATCAGGTTAATGTCCTTTCTGTGATCATTTTCATAAGCTCATTTCAGTCATAATTAGAACCTGCTATGTTTTAAAAAATATAATTTCAACGTATTAATGATTTGTCCAAAGCATCTTCATCTCAGAAGTCATCATAATTAGTTCTTGCCATTTTATTAATGTCATGGAAAATTTATAATTGATGGACACTGCTTTTATAAATTATCCCCTTTAGAGGTTATAATGTGAGTGTTATAATTTGCAATATTCATAAAATTAAAATTGAGATGTAGTGGGTGGAAGTAAAGTACAGTAATTTCACTGTTTGGCAATGACACTTGTCTTTTAGAAGGTGTAGTTTTATAATTCAGAACACTAAAGTGAGTCTATCAGGATTGCTATTACAAACCTTGTTTTTAGAGGTTTATAACATGGTAGTAAAAAAAAAAAAGAAAAAAAGAAAAGAGCTGAAACCTGAAACCTGGCACTAAAAATCATAGTGGAAGGTGAAGGAAGCTTTTTGCTTTTATTGTGCTAAAAAAGTATACTTTTTAATGATGAATGCAATCCAGATGAATTCGCTTTAATGCAGTTTTGTAGACTTATGGGCTAGAATACAGATGAGAGAGCTTGTACTTACTAGTAAAATCAGTGTTTAAAAATCTGCTGCTGTTACCTGTATCTGTTTCATAATGTGTAGTTCATAGAAATAATGGTCTCCCAAGTAACTAAGGTTTTCTTTGCTTTACCAATGCAAATTATCAAAGTGAAATTGGGTAGGATTAAATTTACCTGTAAGTAGAACAATAGGATTTTCCTTCTTCACTGCGATGCACCTTTGCTTTCCCCTGCGTATGCTGGGAATTTCATCATTGATGTCAGTGTAATTACTGGCAGTATACACAAGAGGTAGAGAAGGTGGTTAATCAGACCTCTAAGTGTTTGCTTTTCAATAGAACAAAGGTTGCTTTTTGGCATGCAGGATTTCAATATGCCAGATTAGCTATTAAAGGCAGTCAAAAAATAAAGCGTGTTTTACATTTTGAATAAGTAGGTATTTACATTATAAAATGTATCAGATTTTAAGAAGCTCTTACTCTCAGGTTAATAATATGCCTGTTCAATATTTAAAATGTTGTTACATTCTGTTCTTTTTGAAGAGAGGAAGAAAATCAAAGAGATTACTCAACAAAAAATGATATTCACTCAATGTTTAGGCTCCAAGTTAAACCCTCAGGTGCAGTGGAATTAAGAAAATCTGTTTCCCTGTGCTGGAACTCCTCCTGTACTCTAACAGCAGATAGTTTGGTACCTTTTGTGCTGAACTACATAACTACAGCTATACAGGAGGGCAAACTCACTTTAAAGAAGTGAGTAGTAGACACCACATTTTTTTCATTTTTTAAGGGAACCACGAAGCGCAGTTGAAAGTCTTGTTCCTCCACCCCACAGTCTGTGTTCAGAAGTGGGTCTGGATTCAACAGCCACAACACGTGTGTGGCAGCTCCAAGAGCAGCTCCCCTCTACCTACAGCTCCAGTGTGGGATGGAGTCAGCTGAGTCTATGGCTGTACCATGATGCAGCCAACTTTCAGCAGCACCTGTGTCCCCTCTGCCTTCCTCCACCCCACAGCAGAGCTTCCTGGCAGCTCCTGGCCCACTGAGGGGTGGACAATAGATAGACCTTGGCACAGAAGCAGCACCTGCACTGCTTCTGGACTGCTTTTTGAACTGCTTCTGATTGTAAAGGAATCTCTAGGAGTTCCTTACAGTTGACCTCCAATTTCTATGTAGCTCCAGTCAGGTGAGGTGAACTCTACCCCCTACCACCAAAGATGGAGCCTCGTCCATAAATTCGTGCATGCAGCATCTTGTAGGCAGAGGTTAAACTGATTTGACCATTTAATTGGCATCAGTAGACAGACATGAAAAAAAGGTGATTGCCCAGCTGAGCAGCAGGCTGGTTCCAGTTCAATAATCTCTAGGGACAAATACAACTCTCGTGGGCTACAGCTGAATGCAAAAAGGAAACATGCAGCAGTGCACGTGCACTTCTGTAATGTGGCTCATAATATTAACATAGATTTTTACTGTGGGCTATGAAACAGAAGGTTTTTCTCATTTTCACTCCTCCCCCTCTTGGAGGCCCATTTTTTTCCTTTTTGCATTATCTGTGTCTGACCTGAGTATCTGCATCAGACATCTATTTGTCAAAGCAAGCAGAGCATCAAAGAGATTGGAAATATCAGAGGTGTGACGTTCAAAGCTCTTTTGGTTAATGGTAATGCTAAAATGCCCAACGTAACATTGAAAAATCCCAAAGAGACATAGCACTCTGTGTTTGACTGGACTCATTCAGTATGACTAGAACAACAATATCAAAAAGCAGGTGAGATAGGACAGGGAGGAAGCACATCAGGGGTTGTGCTGATAATGGGGATGGTGAGAGGAAGGCAGGCTGAGAGCAGCACTGCCTGCCTGCACACCATTACCTCCTTGTAAATGAGAACTCATCAAGATTGCCTGGATACCTTAAAACTTTCTTATGCAACACTGAACCCTATTACTTATTCTAACACAAGTACCTGTGAAATTGCATTAGGGCTCAGAACAATGAGTTTGTGTGATGAATTGATTTTCAAGAGACTAAATGCATGACATGGAGTGTGCTCAGTTAAAGAAAAAAAATAAGAGAGAGAGGAGGCGTATCTGCTCAGTCTTTCATTGTCCAAGTGCTGGAAAACAGCAATTAAACAGAGAAAGGAGACAAAGTATGTAAGATTTGTAAATTAATGGACTGCAGAACTTAAAAAAACTATGAGCATGACCTTTCCTGCATTTAACACCATTTTCCATATAAAATACATAGAAAAAATGTATATATTAAGAACTCCGAAATTGTACTTACGAAAAGGATTCTGTAATCATCATTCAAGCCCAAAGTGTTTTATGTAAAATATTTTTCCATATTACTTTACTCTTCAGCATACAGAGGGACAAGATCTTATGTATCTGTCCAACACTCATCACAGGTGTTTGCAGGACTCTGCATCAGTAATATCAGGAACAGTTCACCTTATTGGCCCTGAAAGTGGGTTGATGATTTACTTCAGCCCTCCCAATTTTAAGTGGTGCTTTCTGTTGGATTTTGCATCATCTTACCATTATGGAACAATGTGATCATTAGCTGTTGAGGCTGTAAGCTTGCCTTTGTGCACCTGTCATTTTTCAGTGTGACACTAGTATTTGTCAAAACAACTGAACACACGTTTCTTCTCTCCTTACCTTTCTCACAAGGTATGCAATGAGGCTCAAGAATTTCACAGGCTCTTCTGCCACAGAAGGGGACAAGAAACTAGCAGTTTTATGGTAAGTCCCACTGCGACAAGGAGAAGCAGCTGAAATCTTCAGGAGGACTTCAAAAGTACTGAATTACTTAAGCAGCTTACAGAAGATCATTATTCTTGTTTTCCATTAAACTATTAAAGGATAACTAATGGATTTCTTCAGCAGCTGACTAAACATTTATTCTTCTAATTTATATTCTTATCAAGATTGGATTATAATGCTTTTGACCTTTTTTTTTTTTCCTTTCATTTGCTTATGTTTCAAAACCTAACATTAGAACAGAAACCATAAAATATAGGCCAGCTTTCTTACTTTTCTTTTTTTTTTTTACCTTCAGTTTATAAGTTTCATTTAGCAGTGGAATTAACACAATCCTTTCCTAATTACTGCAGCTACCGATGCTTATCGCTTCTGTACTTGAGAATGTTTAAGCTAAAGAAGGACCATGCTATGAAGTACTCCAGATCTCTGATGGAATATTTTAAGGTAATCTTTATTCTGTTTAATTTATTGATATGAAATGAAATTCATACTGGCACTGAGAGCTCTCACAGTATAACTGCATGACTTAGAAGTCCTCCATTTAACCTCTCCCCTGAAAAGTGTAGGGAGGGTGTCTGCAGGGGAGTGGGGACAGGAGTGATTTGAGGGATGTTTGGATTAGTCACTTGATTCAAAAGACCATACTCAGTAACTCCACTAAAATAACATTATTCTTAACTCTGTGTAATCTTTATGCAAGATTTTGTAAAGACTTCAGTACATAAGTGATTATGTGCTGACCCCGCTCCCCCTCCCATCTCCCCCACACACACAAAGAACCATGATAAAGCAGTTCTTTAGGCTTCACTTCATTAAATTTAGTTTTGAAATTCAGGTAGATATGCTGAAGCTTATTGCAGACTCTCAGATTTTTGGTGGCTCCTCTGTAGCTGGGTTCAGCTATCTCCAGCGTAAGTCTGCTTGCTTATAACAGCCTCAGTAGGAGCTGCCTTTAGCACTCTGTTTCTGAGGAACTTTGTATAGCCATATCTGTGTCTTGTTTTCCTTTCCCTTGAAAGAGCGGAGAGCAAGTGACTGTTCTGACTTAATGATATTTTCCTTTACTTTGGCAATTGCTATTTATCCAGTGTGAGAACAATTGCTTGCTTTCTCTAAATTATGAAACAGAATTTCTTCAGTTCTCCCAACATTCTGATATACATATTTCACTAGTTAATACAGTTTGAAGCATGCATTTATTCTTGTACTTGGTCACTACATGCTATTATGTTATTTTTTAGTTGTGCAGCTATGGCAGCCCATCCATCTTTTTTTTTTTTTTTTTTAAAAAGCCTCTTTGGCCCAGGCTTTGACTTACTGGTACTGCGAAGTCTAAATCTCCTAACACTCAGCTTTAATATTTTCATGTAAATGGTCATGAAATGGTTATTCTGCTGTAAAACTATGCTATGAACTTGCTACGAACTGCTATTCAGCCTGGACTTGACTGTTGTTCTGTGTGTGATACGTAGGCACTCGGCTGCGTCCATGTATCTTGGTAATTCAGTAACAGGACATCTGACCTTGTGCCTAAATGGAGGATGTCTTGAAGTCATTAGGGTTCTTGTGTTGCCTTCAGTGAATATTCAAGCAGGAGTTTGTGCAGCAAATAACATTTGAACTGGGGGTGTTGGTAGCCTCAGCATTATCATGAAATGCATTCCTTTCACTTCGGATTTTATCCAGGACAGATATAGGTTGTCTCTTAAAAAAATGATTATTAGACTTTATCAGCAAACAGCAATGATCCATTAAAAACAAAGTAAGAGGGGACAAGGGAGGGGGGATGTGATTCTCTTTTCCCTTAAAATCACTTTACATTCTCTAGCTGTATGAAGTAATGAGCATATATATGGTGAAGAACGAAGAAAATTAAAAAGTAATTAAAGAAAATGCCCAAAAAGCTGTTTTCAGGCTTTCTAATTGTAGCTGAGTATTTCAGCTGATGTTACTGGATGTATGGAATGGGCCACTGCAACTTGTTTGCTAGAAATAGCTTTTGAGTCTATACAGATTTTATGTTCAGGATCATTTTGTAGTGAATGCATGCAAGGAGAAAAGACAAGAATAGAGCTATTAAATAGATATTAGTTTTGTATTGCTGCACAGTGTCCTCTGTGTTCACTAGCAAGAGCCTTTAATACAAACTGAATGGATTAACTGTTTTAATAGAATTGTTATTCAAAGTTTTGCATAATTTTAATTGTGAAAAGCAGTCCAGTGCTTACAGCTGAACTGGAGATTAATATTTCGATAGAATTGTTTTTCCTGTTTTTCCTCACAACTGTCGCTGTTCAAATTGAAAACATCTGTAGACAGAGCTGGTTCGGATTAATTTCCAGTTAGATGTTTCAAAATAACCTTTTAATCATAAAAAAAGTTTTGAAATTCAGGAACAACTTGGATTAAAATGTAGTCAAAATATAAATGCTTAAAATTGAAATCAAATTTTGTAAAATCTGTGCAAGTGGCATCATTTCACCTATTACACCTATGAATTTCAGGAGAATGTTTAACTTTTTTGAAAATACGTTGTCAGTAGTCCTTGATAAAAATATTTCAAATATCCTAATTGTCAAGTCCCTCTCATTGAGGTCTAGTCTACAGATAGTTACTCCAGATACTGTTGGAAATGATCCCCAAATGGCAGAAACTAATCTCAAAGCTCATTTTTGATCTCTGAAGACATTCCAGAGCAGTTTAGGATCTGCCTCTTTCTTGCTGGTGGCAAATACATGCTGGTGGCAAAAATATACATGTGCTCTGCAGCAAATGTTCTGGTTCATGCTCACATCTTTCATGAAATGCAGTATAGGCAGCACTGTTATGTTTTGGCAGTGTTTTCTGCTTTGATCAACACTGTTTGGCAAGTTCAGCCATAATTAAGAAATCAGGGATAGGAGTTTACTCTCAGAATCAGTTGCATGATCCTGAGCTCCACTGAATCTCTGTGCCCCACATGGAACATGGTGATTATAGGGATCAGACTAATTTTGTAATAACAATGGTAATACTTTGCAGAGAATTTGTGAAATATGTCTGAATTTTCACTCTGTGCTGACCTCTTTGCAAGGGACCTCAGATCAATTGCTTTCTTAGAGCACATGTAGATGGCTTCTGCCATGATACTAGTGATTTAATGGGAATTAAGAAAGGTACTATCTAGTCTGAGTCTTTGTAGAGAGTTGTACAAGATGCTACACAGGTGTGAGAGTCAAACTGAGTAAGCAAGTAAGGAAAGTCCATTCATGCAAATAAAATAAATAAAAACAAGAGAATTCAAGTTCCTTATGCAGAAGTTTTATTTCTCCTACTATCTGAATCTCAAGACAACTACGCTAGTAACATGGGGGAACTGCATTTTGGTAAGTCATCAACTAGAATTCTTTTTGGTTCCAATTAATGATTGCAGGCCTCCCTAAAGACAGAAAGTCATTTGCATTCTGAAGAACTTATTTTACAGACTAAGTTTAAATGGTAATTAAACCAATTCTTTGTAAACCACCTTTGTTTTTGCTGGGGCTTTATTGAATTTGTTCTTTTGTCAAGTGGCTTTCAAGCTACTGCCTGGAACCTACCTGTCATCCACGGACCACTTGTTTATGAGACCGATGTGCAGGGTTGCTGTTCTGCTACGTGCTCTGCAGCTCTTGCAGCTAAACCAGGCAACACTGAACCTTTAGTCTTTGGTATTAATGTACTTCGTCCTTCTTGCATCTCTTTTATTTACATTTTGATTTTGTACTTACAGAACTCTTCAAAAGCCTCACAGGCCCCCTCACCTTGGGGCGGCAATGGAAAGTGAGTATTTTCTGCTGAGTACTTCTATCTGGGAACAAGTGTTTCCAAAATGGGTGGGGAATGTTTGGGGTGCCTTTAAAGGCAAAGGCAAGGCCATGATGCAGTATTTTGGGAGCTGCAGATGTGTTTCAAATATCCAGCAGGCTACAGAATTGATCTTAAATGTTAATGGTCACTATATCTGCCTTTGGCCTGTGGGGATGATAAGTTTCCACTGCACTGAATTAGTTACCCATGTGAGCTATCCAAGGTGGATGGGAAGAAAGAGCTGTTACAGACCTTCCTCTTTGTTCCTCATAAGTCTAAAAGCAGCTATGGTGCCTCTGTGATGAATTCTTTAACAGTTTGCTTCTCCAGCTAAATGAAGGCCATAAAAATATCTGTTAATTAGCTAGCAAGAACCATGTTATTTCAGGAAGCCATAGTAAAGTTAACCTTCTTTGCAAAGATTTTTCAGTGATTTGTTCAGTAATGAAAGACCAATGAATTTTTCGTTGATATATGAGAAGTGCATTTTAATAAAACTAGAGGTGTAATAGTGTTGAAATTGTGAGGGCACTTAGTCAACCAATTATCAGAGGCTCTGTAGTAACATCCTTGTCTGAAAGCAGAGTAATGCAGCTATGGTCTGCTGTTCAGTGAAGGTGTGTTGCCACTGCAACCTTTCCTACAACTTGTGACAACTATTGCCATCTGGCACATGCTTTCTACTGCTCCTTTCTCCTGGCCGGACATACAGATAAAACAAAGGAGGAGGATTTGACCTTTCATTCCTCTTTTGTTTGAGTAGGCTGAATTCTAGGTGAAAATTATTTTTGTTAATGGGCTCTTCCTGGTGATTCATGAGAAGAAACAACTGTTAGGCATTCCTGAGCAACCAAATAAGTAAGCAAAATAATACAACTGTAGAGGGGCTGAATTGAAATTTTCATACAATTTTTTTTCCGATTCAGTGCAAAACCAGAAATTTCGTCATTTTGCTTGAAGGAAAATACTGTCCTAGATATTTTGAAATATTTTGGGGTGTGGCTCTGGGCCTGATGCTGGCACTGGGAGACCCTCTGCCTTCCCCAGAGCTGCTGGCTCTACCGTTTCTTCTTATCCTTCTGCACTTTTCAACCAGATGGGTGAAAAGAGCCACATACTGCATAGGAATGACCAAACACCATCAGAATGTGGCACCACTGAAGGGAGATCAGTGGTCGGGTTCAAGAGGAGGAGACAGCAGGATATTCTTAAATCTGTTTTTTAACAAAGCAAAACTTATGTATTGCCATGAAGTGTTGTCTGGCTCAGGATTTCAAATTACCAAAAATCTCCGCCTGGTCTACTGGGATTTTTGGCCACTTTTCTTTGAAAGGATTGTGAACCTCTATGAAGTTGGCCTGAGTTCCAGGCTGGCAATGAAACAAGTTTTCCCTGGTATCATTACAGAAATGTTTCCCACCTCTAGTGACACAAAACACAAAATAGAGAGATTTAATGGACTCACCACAGTAATGATGGCTGTGCACAACAGGGTAAATCCAATGAACAATGTGCTTTACTTGGCAGAAGTGCGTCAGCTCATTGTAAGTGGCTGTAACAAAATATTCCCAGTCCCCTCAGATTCTTATGATTTTTAACTACTCCCAGACCTAACTGAGTATAGTTCAGTTCTTCTGTGCATTAAAGTGGCATGTCAAGTAACCAGGATGCTTTGAGACTTAAAAATAAAGCATCTGTGCCATAGGACATGCTCAAACCATAACACATAAGCTGTGTAAAAAGCTACTAGCTGCCAAATTGTGATACATCCTTTTTCTAGAGCTAGAGAACATCTTGAGGAGTCTTTAGTTGAGCACTGGGAATAGCAGAGCACTGCAGGAAAATCTGCAGCAAGAACTGTCGCCGCTAATGCCTATTAGCCCAGCACTGCACCTGCAGGGTGTCTGTGCCTGGGTTTCATGGGTAGGGTCATTGTTGGTGGTTCATAAAGCCAAGAGGAACCTTTCTAGCCTGGGGTTTGGATCAGGCCAGTAGCAAGTCTGAGTGAGCTGCATGCTGTTGTACATCAATGGCTGCAGCTCTAGAGGGAGATTGTAACATCCCTGCTCAGAGAGTCTGGGAGTCTTTGCTTCATGAACAGAGCAGCAGGAGCATCTTGACCCTGCATTTCAAGTGTGTCCTATAGTAAACCGAATGCATTTGTCTAGGTAAGTGCTTCCAAATGGGTGCAAGAGGAGAGATTTTTGGAACCCTTGATCTTGTTCACCGAAACCAATTTTCAAAGAGAATAGCTGAATGTGAGCATTCAGCCCTGCACAGCTCTAAACATGAGCTTGCTGTGCCTACCTCTATGCTGCCTGCAGCCAGTAGGTTATTCCTAATCACTGGTTTTGGAATTAAAGGAAAATCTATATTAGAACATTAATACTGCTCTAAACAGTTAACTTAAAACACTGCTCTGTATAAACCTGTGCGGATGAACTGTAGGCAATTAGAACCAAATTTCCACGGCCAGTGTTAAAGAATCCTATAGAGATATTCATAATCCTGCAGTATCCTCAGCTCCTAACGCTGCTCTGCAGGGTGCTTTTAAGACTCACGCTTTACTTATTGCGATGACTGCATTTGGAGCAAACTGTCATTGTGGTTTCCACAAAATGCTTTAATAATTGGCTGATATTGCACATTGAGTGTTTTCTAACTGCCATAGCAGCTTCTGGCAACAGGTAGAAAAATCATTGCAGCTATGAGATATTTCTTTCTCTGAAAGATTGCTCTATTTTTAGGATAGCCACGTGCGTGGTTCTTTTTTAAATAACACGTTCATTTGTAGGGAGAAATAAATTCCTTTTTAGCTTCAATCAGTCCCAATTTATAAGCTCTCCTCTCTCATAAAACCAGGAGATACTGTTGCACATTCTTGCCTCACTGGGGCGCACAGTTGGTTTTTCAAGTGCATTGGAGTTGGCAATGTGCACAAAGGGGACTCACTCTCCCTTTCTGTCTTGCAGGAGCACAGAAACACCATCGCCTATGTCCCTGAGTCCATCCCCTGTCAGCTCTGCTGGAGGCAGCGCAGGCACCACTGGCTCTTCCTCAGCAGGGACCATCACCATCCCTCAGCGCATCCACCACATGGCTGCCAGCCACGTCAACATCACCAACAATGTTCTGCGAAGCTACGAGCACTGGGACATGGCTGACAAGCTGACTAAGGAGAATAAAGGTGCCCTGCATGCTTCTTCTTTGTCTGCTTGGGTTTATCTGCTTTAGCTTGCTTTCTGTTCTCATAGGTCTTATTTGGAGTTGGACCCAAAACAACCACATCTAACAACACAACTGTGACAGCTTGAGCAAACAGACTAAATCTGCTTGCTGGTCACTGTAGCCAAGGCATATCTTCTCTTGTCAAGCACAGAGGGGAGATGTGTAACAAGCTGAATGTGGGGTTATCAGAGCAGCTGGCAAATAATTTAGCAAACATGAGCCCCAATTGATGAGAGCTTTTGAGACTGCGAATTCATTCACAGTTTCAACTTCTCATAGAGCACTGAGGTTATTTTCAGACTGCTCTGTCAACTGGTTTTAAGACTATAAAAATGCTGGTTGGGATAGTAAGCAAACATAAGATGTCATATTTATGCAGGGAGTCTGGTTAGGACATGCCTATTAAAAAACACAACCTTGGTTCTCCTATTTTGGATTGCAAATCCACTTCCTTATTCCTAACATCGAAATGTATGTCTTTACTACAGTCATTTCAAAAGACTTTTGCCAAGTAGTTTTAAAGTAGGTTATATTGAGTATAGTGGAGTTGCAGAGGTGTAACTAAAGGGACAGATTTGGCCTATCTGTGAGCTGCCCCATAATTACTCAGATTCCAGCCATGGGCCTACACAAATTACTGACAAAGCTTTCTTTCATACTGGAGGTGCAGAGCCTAACTGGGAAGTATTCTCATCATGAATTGGCTCATTCTTCTAATAATACCAGGATTTCAGGTGTCTGGCTTCCCCTGACAAATGAGCTTGCTCAATGCAGGTTGATCTTAGTCCCATTAATGTCAGTGGCAAATTTCCACTGAGTTAGAGAAACCAAGCTTGAGATTTATAGGTCTTTATGTCTGAATAGTGGGTCATAATGATCTATCCCTGGGTGAGGATAGAAGTTCTGTCCAGTCCTCCCTACTGCTTCTTGCCTTTGTTTGCACTGGTTAATTTAGTAGCATTTTGGATTTTTTCCATATTTACATCCATTTTCATAAAGTATGAAAGTGATTCCCTGTCAAATGTACTGCATAATATTACAGTGGGAATGCAGAAGGATGCTCTGATAGGAGAAGGATGGTGATAGTCTTGTAATTAGCCCTCTGTGTTGTGGAGTTGTTAAATGTTCTGCTTGGTATTGAGTCAAAATAGCTCAGGCATTCAGCCAACAGACAGAAAATGTACCCAGCCACTGCTGTTATCAGCTCTAGAGCTGGATGAGAAAAAACCTGCTGACTCTTTCTGCTTTTCTCCCTCAACACTCTTCTTTGTTCTCCTTTTGATTTACAGACAGATAAGCCCAATTCTGCAAAGCAGTACAGAAGTAATCTTTATTCAGATGAGCAGTCCCTTGCCTTTAGTGGGACTGGATGCATAAATAAGAGTTTCTCACATGAGCAAGGTATCTAGGGTTGTGCCCTGTTCCTCTGTATCTTGTTTCACAACCTGCAGCCTTGTTACAGTGAATGGAAAGTTCATGTTACTTCAAATTTCATTTAAATGTTATAATCCATTGTAGAGAGATCAGAGTTTCATATGTGCTATAGTGCCTATCTTTACATTTTATCTGAAAAGATGTCTCATTTCTAATTAAGTACTAGATTTAAAGTTGCATTTTTAAACACAATTAAACTGCAATTTGAAAAATGCATGCTGTAATAAAAATATATGAGAAGTGCTGTGATAGTCATATCTATCACATGACAGATTTCATTTGGAGAAGATATATCTTAGACATTATTTCACGAAAAATATTATAGAGTTTGATGAACTCTACCTGAAATGATATTTAGTACTTGTCACCTGTATCTCTCACATCATTCAAAACCCCAATATCTTGCTGGATGGGACAGGACTGACCAATTATTGCACTGTTATAAGTAATCTTATCCAGCTGGACCGTATGTTGCCATGCACAAGCTCTGGTTCACTGGCCTGGGAACTGAGTGTTCGACATGTCTCATGAAAGCAGATGGGACAGGTGCAAACCTCAGACTCTAACTTGAAGCCCAAGTAAAGAACAAATCTCTTGATTTCTGATTTAGGGGTGTTTAATCAGTCAGTTCATCTTAAAAAAAAGAAAAAAAAAGAAAAGAAAAAAGGCAATTTCTTGTTTCCTGGAAGTAAGAGCTGTCCTTCCCCCCACAGTCCCCTCCAAAAAAGAGGGGGGGAAGGAAGGAGGGTTGGAAGAGAGGGAGAGAGGGGAGGAAAAAGAAGGATTTAAATGGAAAATGAATCTTCTGTTTTTGTGGTCAGCTCTCATTGTTTCTGTTGTCTTCTGAATCACAGGGGCTGTCTTGCCCAAGGACATGTCCCCAGTGAACTAACATAGTTCAAATAAAAATGTGGCCCCGTCATTGTAACATTTAATAGCCTTTACTTCTGGGTCTCACTGCTGTCATAGATGTTTCTTCGCTCATGTCCATGCAGACACAAGAGATCTCTGCCACATTATTGGAGCTTTGAAGCTTCCCCATGTGCACGGCTGTCATCTTAGGTTTTGTGTTCCTCTAAATATGCCACGCTCCCAGTTTGGACTTGACTCATGTCCATCTGGCTCAGAGCAGGAGCCAGAAGCCTTTCTTGTTGGCTTGACAAAAGATGTGCCATTAAAATAAAAAAGCATAGCAAGAGGAAGAGCAGCAGAACTATGACCTGCCAAGCCGATCTGGTTTGAAAAGAAAAGCAGAATCAATCTGCCGTGTACCTCTGGTTGAATTTTGCCATGTCCATGGAGCTTAGAATGTGTGGGAAAATAGATGGCATTTGTTATGAAACCTGTATCTGCAGCCAAAATGACAGGCTTCCCCAAGCCAACCCATGTTCTGGTTCGTAGTGGGTCACCGAGAGAATTTTTCACCATTCACGCAATCAAATTCTCAGCTGACTTTGCCAAATGAGATTTTTTTTTAAAGCTTCCAAAGATAACAGCACTTCGTGTCTACAGTAGAAAACAGTCAACTCTATAGTGATGAAGACCTGCTCTTTCACATATGAGTTTAATAAGTGGCTTCAGTGCTTATGGCTTTTTTTCAGAAATATTTTGAAGTTATTAAACCAAAATTAGGCTTTAAGGTGAATCCTCAGTGTTTGAAATTATTATTTATTTGAGCCTAGAATGGGGTAACTAGAATGCAGACAGTAAGTTTTTTCATTCCTAATTGTATTGATTTCACATTGGAGGAGGGGAATAAAAGACAGAGGAAGGAAGATGAAAAGTAACAGCTAGCTGCAGCATCTTAACTCAACTGGTGATAGCTCTAAGCTTTCATTATATGCTTGCCTTCAGCCAAATCACTTTGTGCTGTGATAGTACCATAGTTTTCACACTGACCGGGGTCAGGCTATCAATACTTGGATAGAAAACCTCAAAGCAGCACTTACTTGCTGAAGAAAATATTGATAATGTTTTTGTAACTGACATCTGCACTCCAGACCAGCAAGTTGGCTGCGTGCCTCACACTGGATTTTAGATAGGGTGAGAATGCGAGATCTGAGCCATTGTTGTGATTGCCGGTTGTTATCTGACTCTGAAAGGCCTTTAACTGAGACTAGGCTCCCACTCTCCTGAGTATAGTGTAAATGTTGCATGTGTGGGATTATCTGTGCCCCAGTGAGCATAATTCTGTGAGACAATAGAAGGCACAATTCAGTTCTCCATTGAAAGCAGTTAGGAGGTGTCTGTTGACCATAACAGGTTTAGCTTTTCACCTGGAGAACATCCAGCACTTGGTATACTTTGTTCTCTTAACCTGTGTGTTCTTTCTTCCTGCGTCTCTGTTCAGTGATCTCCTGATAACCCTTCCCAGCATCAAATCTCAGGGGCTTTACCCATCTCTTCTTTCCCCTCAGAGGCTCCTATTCTCCTACTTGCTGGTTTTCTCCCCTGTTGCCTCTTCTGCCACTCTTTCCACTCCAAACATGTCCTCTGGAGCCTGAAGCTGAATGAGCAAATGGCTAAAACCAGTGCAATAGGAGGAAATAGAAGGCTAGAAGAAAGAGCAAGAAGGTTTTTTAAGATGCAGACTAGCTCTTCATGCCCAGGAGAAGGTGCAGCATAGAAAAGGAAGTGCTGCAGTTCATTGTCCACTATTTAAATCACATACACAGCAAGCTTAGGCTAGACTTAAAAAACTGAAAGTGAAGATGTTGTACCATGTGACATAGTTTAGTGGGAAATACTGGTGATAGGTGGGTTGTTTGACTGGGTGATCTCAGAGCTCTTTTCCAACCTTGGTGATTCTACGGTTCCAAGCTCACTGTAGCAAGCAATCATACCACACTGGGGTTTGCTTCCAGCGTGGAAAGTCTAATTTGACCTAACTTGTATGTTTTTTGCCTTTGTTTAGTTATTTCCTACTGCCCGTGTACTGATGTGCGCAAGAACATAGGAACGCACAAAGCACACTGCTGCTAATGCATGTGAAATCATGATAACCTATTGATAACCCATGTACCATTGCCCAAAACAGTAATTTCTGCTTCCTGTGTATTGCAGAATTCTTTGTAGACCTGGACTCAGTGATGGGACCCTTAACACAACACAGCAGTATGACCAATCTGGTTCGTTACGTTCGCCAAGGACTCCACTGGCTCCACATTGAGGCTCATTTGTTGTAGTGACTGCTGCCCTGCTCATAACATCCCCATTCTTCTACCTCTACCAGCGCACAGACGATCACTGGTGGAACTCCACTCATTTCTGGAAATTTATTCATGTAACTTCATTTTTATTGCATTTTTTAATATCCTATCTATTGGAAGTAGAAGTCATCGTAAATGGAACTTATGACTAAAGAGCAGTATGTGTTGTACCATCTAATCATTTTCGACAATTTTCTATGCCTTGTGTCTCCTGGATCCTGCCATCCTTATGTGCTTTATGGAACGGTACATTCCCTGCAGTATTGTTTAAAGTCCATGCTGCCTTCAAGCAAAAACAAAAAAGCACTTTGAGAAGATATGGATTCCTGAGAAATAGTACAAAGCGTCTTAAATATTTGAGGGTATATATGAGAAGTCCCTTCTGAAATAAATTAGTAGAACCTATAGCTATTCACTCGAAATCATCTTCTGAACCTGTACCAAGCTTTTCACCACCTAATTCTGGCATTATTACCTTACACAGAACATTGCTAAGATTTCGTACTTCCAATAGGCATAATCTCCAGAAAAATGTTGAATATCTAACAGGTACATAATGCAAGATCACCAAAGGTGTTAAGAGGTAAAAGGTTGAAGGAATGCCTCATTAAAGAAAGATGACACACTATGCAATGAGGTTTTGATATTCCATTCTACCTATTTATTGTTGGCTTAATAATTTCAGTAGGCAGCACAATTTATTGCAGTTTTTAGGCAATTTCAAAATATTAGCTTTCATAGTCTCCTCTGGCGTTCCTATGCTAAATCTGTGAATTTTCTTTCAGTTTTACTGCTAGTCTCAAATGAATACTCATCCAAGATTTTTCCTCACAGAACAATCTCTTCCTGCGAAGTGAGACTCAGTGAAAGCAGATTTTAATGGGAATGCTACATTCTAAGCATTGATATTGTATGTAAAACTCCATTAACAAGTGTATGCAGATTCTTCATGAAATTCTCTGGAAGTTTAACTAACCAACTGCTGTTGAAACAATGTAATTCCATGTAGCATCAATTTACACCTGTTTTGTTCATTTCCGAGCATTAGGAACAAATGGTATTACTTACCTTGCTATCATGAAAACAATGATAAATTAAATAAAATCAACGGATTTATCCAAAAGCAATATAACATTTGTTTAATAATGGCCATGAATACTTCAGTCAAATTACCTATTTTCCAAGCTCTGCATCTATTTACCCATGCTGTCATGTTTCAGACCATTTTTTCTAATGCGTGAATAATAATGAGACAATTCAGATAGAATTTCGAAGCAATTGTGAATAAATTACACCATTTCACATTTGCTCTTTCCTCTTCTTTTTTTTTTTCCTCTTGTTATAAACCGCACTGCTCTTCTGGTGCCACTGCAAGAAGCACCGGTGCATGAAACAAAACAAAATGAATTTATATCAATAATTCACAAGACTTTAAATGGTCTCATCTCATTCTTGATGTAGCGCCTGCATACCTTACTGAACTGTAAATTCAATTTCTGTAAACAGAAGATGCTCATAGTAATGTAAATATTATTCTGTCTCATCTCATTGAAATAATACAATATGTGTTTAAATGCCATCCAGGTATTAGTTAGTTGCAATTACCTTCTGCTATATAATCCTGTATGGTGAGTTATTGGATTCTACTCACTGGGTTGCGACCAGATAAATAGGACAAATTTGCATTTAAAAGGTTCAGACTGTTATGGTTTTTAGAGCAGGCCTTGGATATTTGCAATAAGAGCAGTTTAAGGACTCTGCCCAGTATACATTTAAGACAGACATTACTGTAGCTGTTGTGTATTAGTTGCCTATAATGCTACCTTTTCTTAAAAATCAATACTTGCTATTTTCTTTTTTCTCACAAGACTGTATTGTAAACGTAGTCAAGGTGCAGCATTAGAATAATCATCCAGTTTAGAGTTGGTTGTCTGCAAAGGGCATTGGCAGAACATGCACATCCTATTTTATCTGCACATTCCTGTTCCTGAAGTGGTCAATACACTCTTATCTGCTCTTGGAAGGTTTCAGTAACACGGCTGAAACATGAGTCTGGCAGCATTTGTCAAGCTGATTCTGGCCCCAGCAGCTAAAGAATAAAACCACAATGGTGGAGACAATTCAGAAATGTAGAATAAAAGTATTGGGTTTTTAAAAACACTTCCAGTATTGTTTTTTAACAGATGAAGCAGTGTTGAGGTGGTTTTATCACAAGCCAGAGTTTTCCATTCCCTTTGCAAGATCTTGCCGATGAGATTCAGTCTAATCAAGTGCATTGTCATCCCCCGTTCCTTTAACATAGACTGAAACCCTAGAGTGCCATGCATTTAGAAAGGCTATGTCTTGAAACACAATTTGAAATACAATCTTTAGGCACAAGACTGTTCAAAGAGTTAGCTGCAGTCACTCAGTGAAGACAGGATGTTATCATTCGCCTGTTGCTCGCAGTAAACAGACTCCTATCTCCGAATGTACCCCATGTTCAATCTTTTGCTTAAATAGCTTAAGGAATTATCTCACCTGATTTTGCTTCCCGTGACTAAGTTTGAAATGTATGCTGAATCAATGACACGATTATATTAAGTCCAGCAGTCAAGCCTAGGATCACAAGCCAACTTACTATTTAGCTGTCTTGTTTCAAAAGCAGCTTAGAAACAAATTAAATATGGAGAGTGAATTACCTTCTTATCCCTGGAGATGATGCTTCTTTTGAGTTAGTTATTAAGGATTATTGCACTTTTACATGCACTGTATTCATCTCATTTCAAATGCCAACATGTCATCTTTGTGGAATCGTTTTACCCCTTAAAATATTATTTCCAGTGGAGTTAATCAAACAAACTTGTTTGTTTGTTGCAATCCACAGGGAAGCTGTGTGTGTTGGGCATTTGCTATGTCTGCTCTTAGGACTGCCCACTTCATGCATTCAAAGTCATGAACCAAGCACCAAAAATCACCAGATTGACTCCAAATCATGGCTTTAAAAAAAAAATTGTTGCTGTTCATATATTGCCTTATGGATAACAAGCTTCGATGCTGATTTCAATACCCTTTTTCAGGCATTTTTCAATCATGCTGAGGGCCAGAAATGGCATATTTGTTTTTAAGAGTGAGAAACTGAGGCACTGATGTAATCTCTTGATTTCTGCAGCAGGACTGTAAGAAGGAAACCAAACTTCATAAAAAATGGCCAGAGCTGACAAAACTGTCATTTGTGTACCATGCTTCGGAAGGTTTGCACAATATCCACAGCTCAGCAGTGAAAGGAGAATGCAAGTGAAGGGCTAACTGCAAGCATTTCTGAACTCCATCACTACACAGTCTGATGGTAGCAAAGTCCTAAGTGCTGAAGTGAGACATTTACATAGCACTTAACCTCTGTGTGAGGAGCTGCTGCAGGTCTTAAATGAAGGATTTGACAGTGTGCAGGCACAGTGTCCTGCTTGGGTTGCAGAGACCATCTCTAGCTATGTGATGATGTGTGTTGAGAAACCATGGTCCAGGAGAGCAGGGCTTGAAGGGAAAGCCTGAGATGTATCCTGTATGGGTCATCTACCTTGATTTTGTCCGTGGTCACTGATTTCAGCCATGCTCTGCTGGCTCCTTTGGAAGGACAATGCACACCTTTCACTATAGAAAATTAACAACACAAATAGTTCATGCTTGATAGCTGGATTTGGCCCAGTATTTGGCTATTTTATTTTATTTTATTTTATTTTATTTTATTTTATTTTATTTTATTTTATTTTATTTTATTGTCATTCTGGTTTAGCTTAGTGCCTTTGTGTTGACAGCGTTGATGGCAGCCTTCCAGGCTTGCTGCTTTTAGCTTCATGTCTTCTTGTATGATCTTTGGACTTTGATTTATTTAAATAGCCTCTCCAGTAATATACTAGCTCGTTTAGTCTCCTTTGAAAGAGAAGGAGAGATATGTTGATTTCCACAGTATGCGTTTTGTAAAGAATAAGGATCAAGATCTACATTCCTCCAAAAGAAGCAACATCTGAGAAGTTGGAATCTGGACCTTAATTTCTGTGCTCTGACTTTATGGTGTTCTTCCATTGTAATTGTTTAGATCCACTGTTAAGTTTTTAGGTACTTTGGAACAGATGTTTGCGTTTTATTTTCATCAGAATTCAGTGATGTCTAAATCCAGTGATAACTTTTGTGAGTGCAGTTTAAAATATTGGGAAAAAAATGGGGCCTGTAAAGGATTCTGATTTAGATATTATTAGGCTTCTTTGTTTTGAGCTCAGGAGAAGCTGCTGCACACAGTACTGAGCTGTGCATAGGGGTGTGTGTGCAGGTATCTGTGGATTTAGACATGGATTTGCAACAAAGTTCTGCACTCATTACTTCGTAACTCAGAAAAATGATGCAAAAGCCTTAAAAAGGAAACACTCTTATGGGTGCAGTGTGGTGGTAGGATTGTTAATGTTTTCTTCTGTAGTTTTTGTATAGCCCTATTAGCATCTATTGTCTCATTGCAAGCAATGGTATGACAGAAAGTAGCAGGAGTTCTGTCTTGGTTCCTGAAGCCACCGTCAGTTCTGAAGGTTTTTTCAACTTAACTCCTCTGCAACTGGACAGTGTCTTGAACTTTTAAGAAAGGAAAAAAATTTCACAGTTCACCAAAGAGGATTAATTTGCCATTCTCAACCAAGTGTACAAGTGTCAATATGTGGCAGACCTGCAAATCAAGGCATCAATGCAAAGGGCCTTTGCCTTGCACAGCATCTCTCCCTGACCTCAGCAGCATGCACTGGGAGTGAGGCAGAGGGGACAAAGATGAGAAACCAGTCCACTGTCCTTATGACATCTTCCAGCTTTAGATACTGTTTCAAAAATATAAAACAAACAAGTCATGTCAATGTTGAGAGGGCTCAATTTCTTGAATACTTCTGTGCTTCTGTGTTAGAATCAGACCACTGGCCACAGCAATGCATGCAAACATTCTGTACTGCCTAATGACTTATAGAGTAATATATAGCTCACCAGATATGATATATCACTTGGTATTTTGTAGCCTATAGGTAAAAACTAAAGCCAGTTAGGCTCTCCTTCACTATGAAACCTTCCTGCTAGTGAACGGGGAATGTTTCTGCCTGAATTACAGAGCAGCTGTAATCTCTACAATACTATGTTCTGACCTTCCTCCAGTGCTTTTGGTAGCTTTACTTTTGCTATTCTGTTAAAAAAATATTTTGTCTGATTCTGTGGTCTTCCATGATCAGTGATTCTGATCATCTCATGCCAGCTTAACCTATGGTGGTAGCTGTTGAAGTCAGAAGATGCTGAGTTCAAATCTTGTACAGCCAGCAGGATCTCACGGCTCTGCGGATAGAACTGAAAGCAAATTCAGATGCAGATGAGTTATTGTATAACACTGATGTCAAATGAGAATCAAACTCAGCCATGTCTGGAGTTACTGCAACAGAAACTCTGGAAAGATAAGCTGTACTCAGAATCACAGGGTAAACAGCAACATCTCAGGCAATTCATTGATGCTGTAATTTTAGCAGGTAATAGTAAAGACATGAAAAGTGTTTTAAAGGAACTGGGGCAAGTTTGTATGGGCTGGTTCTATCAATTTAACACACGCGTGCTTCTGTGGAGAGGGGATTCATTACTGTTGATATGTCCTGCAAGATAAGCTGTGACATGGTATCATACAAAGTCTGAATATGATGCCATCCCATCCGGTTCCTTAATCTGTATCAAGGTGCCACCACATGTCACGGAGAGACAGTGCTTGTCACTGCCCTGAAGTCTCCATAGGATAAAACCATTTTCCTTTGCAACTTCCCCAAGAACCAAGCATGGGGACCCCAAAGTCCACTTGAGTAGAGCTGTACACTCTCAACGCTCTACAGAGAGGCAGCAGGAAAGGCCTCACCTGCTGCAGGTTGCGGCACAGCAAGGTGCCTTGGGCACTCAGTTTGGCAGCTCGGGGGCATCAGACCACAGCTGTGCACTGTATGGCCCCACAAGTGCTGCCCACGGTGTCGGTGTGCTGGAGGCATGGTGACACCAATGCCATGCCCAACAGGACAGCAGGACCCCAGCTCCACTGCCTGGGTACCTGTTGAGCTGTGGCTCTGCCTTGCTTTTGGTCCTCTTAGTCTTGGTCCTCTGTGGCTGCAGAAGGGACTTGGATCTGTGCACTTCCTTTTACCTGTTCCATGTGTAGAAACAGCAAACAAGTTGGCAGAAGTGCTGCATGCACTGACATAACTATGGAAATATTTACTGTGAGCTAGACTGCAGTTTGTAGTGTAGTGTCCACAGGAGTACTTGTGCTAAGAGGGCCTTAGCTGAGCCCCACTGATGCCATGGTATTAGCCATGTGAGCAGATGATGCAACTGTTTGAGACTTGTTTTCTTCTTTAATTTCCACTGAGTTCCCCTCTATGCAAGCTCTGTAACCCCTCTGTGATAGATAAGAATTTACACAGTTGTGTGAGTATCACCCCGTGGTAATTCCATTGAAGTTCATCAAGTAAAGATATTCCTAATTTCTACTCAATTATTTCCTTCTCTAGGTTAGAAGGAAATCCAAATTCCAAAGCAAATTTCATTATTTTAATGAACAACACTAACTAAAAGGGACCAAACTTTGAGCAAAGTAAATGTAAAGGAACTTGGCTCCATTTGTGGAATTCATTGGACCAAATTCTGCTGTCGTATGGCAATCATACAAGTCTCACTAAGCTTTGAGCACTGTTTATTGAAGGAGAAGCTGGCTATAAAAGTGGTGTAGCATTACCAGAGTTAAAGTTAAGGTTGGGCCAGATTGTAATTTGCATTAAACCAACTAGTTCAATGGAATTACACCCATTTGTGTTCTAGCTGAGCTCTCACCCCACTGAAATTCTCTGGGCTGGTGCTAGAATAACTGCAAGCAGACTCCCTGTTCATCCAGACCTTTATGTTGACACAGCTCTTGCTCAGGGAAAGCACCTGTGACTTCTGTGACAGTTAATGTGGAGTCACAAACTTGAAGAAGCTTTGACCCACTGGCAGAAGGTATTTACTCTTGAAATTATGAGTGAACTGCATAGGGGATAACAACAGAGATGCTTTATTTATGACAGTAGTAGAGTACAATTTCCTCAACTGGTGCAAATTGGTTTAGGAGTACTGATTTCAGTGGAGTTAATCCAATATGCACACACTGATGAGCAAACCCTTTAACCCCAGACTAATTTTTGCCAATATGTCTCTATGCAGGTAAACTCCCAAAGCTTTTATCATCATGCCTCTTTACTGATCATGCCAATGAAATGATTAATGTACCATAATCGTTGCCTGGAAGGAAATAATGTACTTTGCAAAGTTATGCAGTACGGAGCATATCATAAAACTGCTTTAGACCACACAGTCTGGAAAAGTTTATCAGAAATGAACCTAACAGGGTAGCTGTTTATCTGATGTTGATTACACTTTCTCTCTGCACTTCCACCACCAAAGTTTTTAGCACACAGAGTGAACCATAGCTGGATGTTTCTGATGACTGTGGGCCAAAGCTTCAGCTGGTGTGCTTGTGAATAGATCCATAGATTTTAGTGCTGATTTACACCAGCTGAAAAACTGGTTCTCTCCCTTTTTGTACTGTGCTGTGTGCTCTAATGCAGCTTTATAAATACGTATTGAAGCTGAGTGTATGTTGAATCGTTCTGATTGAACACCAGATAATCCCTGCTAAGAGAGTTGAAGGGTAAATTTGGCATGCCATCTAGGCTTGCATATGTTTTTGTTTTCCTTTTTCTTAAACTAAAAGTATGTTGCAATTTAATTACCCCTGAGTTTAAGTATCTACTGGTCTCAGCATTCGCTCCCGTTAAAAAAATGGCAGATAAATTCAAATGTGTCACAAATGCTCTTGGTCTAGAGATGGAATCTATTACTTTCATTCAAAGGTGCTGCAGCAGGCTCAAGTGTGTTTTCTAAACCAAATGGATTTTGTGCATGCGAAAGTCATGGCAAATATTTATCTAGGCTCAATTCTGCCGTTCTTCCCCAGAGCATCTTAATCAACAGGTTGCTGCACTGAAATCCACGGGAGTAGCTGTGAATTAGTGCTCAGTCTGCAGACTGCAGAATCAGGCACTGAATATATCAGATGGATGCAATCAGGAATTTAATTTTAGCCATATGCATCATTTGAGTGTCCATAAGAGGACACTTAAAATTATGTACTTTTTATCCAAGCCGACAGTCCTTGTAATTCCATAAAATACTGCATTATTTATTCCTGTCTGTATTTTTGATGTCTTTGGTTTGCATAGCTTCTACTGAATCTGAAATGCTGTTTCTTTAAAACCCATATTCAGAAGGCCTAGGGCGTATCATAGCAAAGTATGAAAACAAGCCTAAAGGTCTGCTTCTTTTGTTTTGGCTTTGAGCATTCTGGTTTGCATTTGATCTTTGACTGTAGCACTCCCAGTATTTTTTAAATGGCCCAACTCAAATTGTTTTCTGGCAAAAAAAAAAAAAAAAAAAAAAAAAAAAAAAAGCAAACAAGTAAAATCCAGGAAAAGAAATGCTGGCTAACTCAGTGGATGTTTGCCCTTGCTGGTGGTGCTCTTCACCTAGCTATCTTTTGAGCAGCACGGTAAGCACGTCCACTTGCCTGTCATTATTAGCTGTTCTGGCAAGCACTATTTTTTATTTTTTCCTTTCTTTTCTGTGTGTGTTTGTATATGCACATGTATAACCAACCAAAGTATCAGGAAAATTTATATATACTTCCATCTGGCTCCCGGAAGCAGAGCAACATGATGACCTTGTGGTCTTCCAACAAAAGTCAGATTTAATTTCTGCGTTGCAGTTCAACTTAATTATCTATTGGAATTAGATTACAGTTTACTAAATAGCCCTTTACCTTCCATTCTTGCTTTTTATTTACTATTGAAGTAGCTTTCTTTTTTCCTTATGTGTGCAAATATTATACCAATAATCACTGCAATTCCACAAGGTGTCTTTGTTCTGAACAAGCATGTTATTCTTGTAAAGTTTTAAGTATAAGTTAAGATGTTTTGTACAGACCAAGGTAACAGTTAAAATGTCAAGCAATTACTGAAATGTTGTATAGTTACAAAAGTTTGATTTCTTTTGCTTTATATGTATAAAATTGTATCTTGCCTGTTTTGCTTTGTATTTCCAACGTGTTGCACAGTTATGCATTTTGTTTACATCTGTTTTCAGAGAAAGAAAAAAAAAAGAAGAAATAACAGTAATACTTTATGTACAAACATTTTAAATGTACTTTTGTTGTTTTTAAACACAATGTCCCTGTATAAATAATATTGGTTGAACTGGTACATTTGTGTCTCTCATAGAGGGATTAATCATACTGCCAGTGCATTGAATTATTTAAAAACAAAACAAAAAAAAGTAAAATAAAATTTTTATGAAAATGTAACCCATTTTATCACTATAAATTATTCTGTCTTCTGCTATTTTCTCCTTCCCCTCTCAGGATAGAATAAGTATGGTACAGTAAGTACTGTTTGTGGGAGAGTTGCCATAGGTTTTAATTTTTAATCAATGAGTTTCTGTCATTACAGAGACCTGAGATGACTTGATAGAAAATAGTGATGTGTTGCTGATAGCAGCTGGGAGGAACAGCACCAGCTGGGTGTTACCCCACCCTACAAGGGCTCATCTGCAAGACAGAAGCCTCAATTCTGTCTTTCCCAAACCAAACTTGGAGAGAAAAGGAGATGAGCTCCAAAGGCAGGAATTTTTGATTTCTTGCTGACAAGCAGCCCAAGGCTTTAGCGTGACTAAAGTGGTGTGATTCAGCACACTGACCCCCTCTACAGGGATACATTTCTCCCCGAGGGCTTCCCAGGATGACAAAATGAGAAATGCCAGGCTTTGTAGCATCATTTCAGAAATAGCTCTAAGAGCCTGTGCCAAGAATACCAGCTCAAAAGAGATGTAAAAAGCTCTAGAGAGATGCTAATCATGAGCTGGGATGCCACCTCCCTCTTTGGCACTGCTGGGGGTGGATATGGACACAGAGCACAGACAGCATTGCAGAAGGATGCCTTGAGACTAAACCATGGCTAGGTGTTGGGATTCAAGGCTATTTACTGTGAGGCTCTGCTTAACACAAGGAGGTCTCTGAGATCTCCAGCTGCTCTGCACCTTCCTCACTGCACAAAGAAGCTCAGAGCTGTCCTGGCTGACTGCTCCACACCACACCTGTTTGAATGGTTACCTGCAAGGCAGCCTTTTCAAAGCAACAGATCAGTTCAGAAGAAGATTTGAATGGGGTATTTCAAACCAGTGCTATACTACCTCTGCCTTCAACTTTCAAGGAGACAGAGGGGACGTTTCCTCTCAACAAGTCAGGGACAGCCATCTTTTGGGGCAGAGGGAGGTCAGATGCTGCATGTGCCCTCAGCATCCTCTGTGTCTGCCCAGAAACCAACTGGCAGTGTGACATCAGTCAGGCAGTGAATGGCCTTCCCCGTGTATGGAACCTTGTAATCAGCCGCCAAGTGCTCTGTGATCCCAGCAATGAATGATGAATCAGATATCTGCGCTACTTTCTTAGTGCTACTGCATAACTCAGAGGGGAAAAAAAAAAAAAAAGAAAAAAAGAAAGAAAGAAAGAAAATGGTTCATTACCACTCTCTGGGAGTTCCACAGAAGCAAAAGCTACCAGCCTGCTGGCTGGATGGTGGAGGAATGTCCCCTTAGACCATGACAGTGGCAAGACAGTGAAAGTGGGTACTTGGATATTCTATGCATCCCTAACAGCACACATTCTCAGGCAAGGTGCCCAACTGCCCTCCTCGACCCAGGAGATGTCCTCTCACCCACCATGGTGGCAGCCAGGCGGGATGCTGGGGGGAGCGGTGCCATCTTGGGACAGGCCACAGCATCACTCCTCAGCCAGCAGGCGATTTAACTGCTGTCTCATCAATCTTGTCTGTGATAGGGAACTGTTTGAGAGCAAGGGATGTTTTCTTGCCAGGAAGAGCAACATAGAGTTTATGAAGACAAGAAGTCCAGCTGGAGCTTCCCACAGCACAGAGAGCTCAGGAGCAGGAAGCACAGCCTAAATCCCCTTCTACCTGGTCCAGTTGGGAAGCAATGCTATGTAGGCTCCACATTATGTACAGGAATGTCATTACCAGCTGCATTTCAAAGCAAGTTCAGATATTCTTTTATTCTTTTGATTAGAAAGAACACATGTGCATAGGGATTTTCAGTGTTTTCCCCCATACTGTGTCCACACAGTTGGCAGGTCTTTGTTATAGCTAATGTAAATGTAGTTGGCACATGAATCACATGTGAAGGTAATGTTAAACAGAAGTTTGTCGTCGCAGGACTTCATGGGAAAATTGGTGGTTTTTTAGTGAAGAATGTAGACTGTCCTTTTGGAAATGAGAATGCCCTCCTTCTTCTGGGACTCTGCACACCTATGAGCCATGAAGAAAGCCAAAGGCAAAGAGTGAACTTGTTGGTCAGGCCTCTGGAGCAGGGCTGCAGAAGGAAAGACATTGCCTGACAGCACCATGCTTCTTCCTAGGCCAAGAATGTCTGGCAAATCTGGGTAATAACATTTAGGGTCAGATTTCCTTTAAGATAAATGCTATTTAACTGGAAAACTAACTCTGACACTGCTCTCAGCTGCTTTCTGATTGTATTTCTGGCTATATTTCCAATTCTTTTTGTGAATTCTCACACACAGGTGTGGGCACAGCCTCTGGACACAGGGTACATCTGTTGGACTCTAGGTTTTACCACTGTTGGCTTGCAGCTGACTTGAAGATGTGACTGCTGGTACTTGTGGAAACTCATGAAGACTTGCCACAGAGTCAACATTTTGAAAGGAACATTTGAGTGGAAAAGTAAAACAACAAATCCTCCCACCATCACCATTTCCCCCTGCTTTTCAGCCAGCCCCAGGAGGATGGGGCTCAGACAGGGCCTGTTGACTGGGGGTTGAAGTTGAGTGCATGGGTGATGTTGAATGTGAGGATCACCAAGGCCTTGCTCCAGTCTGCAGCCTCATAAAGCTCTATCAGCAGCAAATCCTGCAGCATGTTTTTCTTCCCTTTATTTATTTATTTTTTTTCTGGCAAATTTTCATTCACTGCCTATCAAGCAGGAAGTAAATAAAAAGGCTGTTATTGTGCTTCAAGCCATCAATTTGAGAGCAATCACCTATATGTTCGGGATGTGCTGGCAGCGAATTATCTGCAATGAGAAGCTGCTTGCCAATCAGAGTTGCAAAAGCCTGTTAGCATTGGCTGCACCTGGAAG
This sequence comes from Tetrao urogallus, assembly GCF_951394365.1. Taxonomy (NCBI): domain Eukaryota; kingdom Metazoa; phylum Chordata; class Aves; order Galliformes; family Phasianidae; genus Tetrao; species Tetrao urogallus. The sequence goes on from NC_136826.1 coordinate 1,187,337, forward strand.
AGGATGCAGCTCACTCAGTTAAGCATGACAGTCAGATTCCCAGTGCCCCTTGTGGTTTGGAAGCAGAGGAGCCAGAAGCAACCTCCTGCCCAGGGCACCCCCAGAGGCCCAGAACTGCAGAGCCCCGAGCATGTGCGGTCCTGTGCAGTGGGGACATGAATTAAGGAAAGTAAGTTAGGTTAAAAGTTCTGTGCCTCCATGGGGTTTCAAATTGGCAGTTGCAAGTTTGACCTTGCTAAGCCAGGTTCTCGCTGCCAATAACAGACTTAGACAATCACTGCAGACAACGAGTCTCCTCTTCTTCCAAGTAACATTGTTAGCTATCCCATCTCTGGAATGTGAGATACTAGACTAAGATGGCAAACCACAAATTAACAAAGAAGCAGCAGAATGGTGAACGAAGTTGTGGCCGATGAGATGACCAGTTAAAGCTAGCCAAGTGTCCTCCATCCTAACCCAAGTCCAATAAAATAAAACGAGGACCTTCATCAGAAAGGCCACCAAGAGATACGTCTGTGTAAAGGAGCTGAGACTTGGGGTGCGAGGGTGAATGTCAATCATTTTGGGGACTCACTGGGGACTCAGCCTTTTCTTGGACATCTAATGTATATGTAAGCAGCTTGCTCTTTAAGTATGTGCCTTTCTTGTCCTCCAGTATGCAGGCTAGGTGGAAATACACCCTCTGCATCCAGCATGTGTGCAGCACTGATTAATCATACTTGCTTTATAATTACTCTGTGGTTATGGAGTTTGATTTCTGCAGGTCAGACACGAGGCAGAAGATTTGCCATGGAGGAACAAAATGATATGCAAAACTGTCTGTGGGATGGGAGGAATCAGAGAAGCAATGTGCCCTGGAAACTTTGCCGTTGGCTTTTGGAGATTGAGCCACAATGATCTCAAGGAATCCATCCATTTGTTAATCAGATCATCTGAGTCCACTTCAGTCTCTTCTGAAGAGAGCCTAATTCTAAGTTGCTTCCCAATGTCTTACCAAGTCAAAAACCAAGGTAAGTGAAGTGAGCTTCAGGCCTTCAGATTTGCTACACCAGCCTGGAAAACAATGCAGAGTAGCTATTGTTTTGCTGTCAAACCTGGCATCTCCAACAGTGAACACTGTGCTCTCCAGGCCCATGGAAATGTCACCTCTGCGTCTCACCTCTAAGGCATTTCAATCTCAGTCATCTCTGAATCAATCAGTGAAAATATCACATCTATTTTCATAACGCAGCACCAAAACTCGCATTGCCTGGCACTGGGACTTCTGAACGCTGCCAGCCCATGGCTCAGGCCCCAGTCACTGAGGTCACCTCCACCAGTGCTACCAGTCCTCAAAGTCACTGTTAGCCTCTGATTCCAGGAGGGTAATTCATTACTCTGAAGAGCCCATCTTCTTGCCCATCTGTCTATATCTCAGTGCTGCACTGTTTATGTTAGCGTAATCATTTCTCATGGAGAATGTCAATAAATGCTGAAGACAAAAGTATACCAATACCACCAACAACAGAAAGCCCAACTGCTAAGTAATTCCTAGAATGAGTTGTCAGAAACCTTTTATTTACTGTTTCTGTGCATTTCATTTATTCCTGGCAGCAGGCCAACCTTTCTGACAGTTAAGATTTATTGATTTAATTGCCTAGGGTAACCATGCAATAAAATCATCTTAAAGATAAATTTTCATGGCACTGTGCAGCACTGAAGCAATTTTTCAAGTGCTATGGCTATATTTCTGCAGGTTACAGGTGCAAAATTTGCTTAAAGCAGAAATGTCTCTTTACTGCATCCCCAGTGCATCAGTGTGGTCTCTTACGTGGAACTCTTTTCCGTTTTACTGGTGTCATGCCCCACCCCTGCCCCCTTCTTGTTGTTTTATTTTAAGAAGAATGGTGCAGGTCTCACAGAAAAGAAGAGATACTTTCTTAATTGGTTCATATATTCCATGTCCAGGAGAGGCAAAGCTTCTGTTTAATTAGTAGTAGGCTGAGAGGCTATTTAGAGTGTTATATAGGAGCATTTGTCTCCAGCTGTTTGACACTTATAACACAGAGGCCTCACATGGCAGATGACTGACATAATCTTTTATTGGATCTTTAGATCTTTTTATTTACACCGTTAAAGGGCTCATTACAGTTCAGAACAAAGAGTAAAGGAAAATATCTAGTTCTCAAGTTAAAGACAACATTTCTAAAGTCAGAGATAACATACACTTTTTGCACTGGAGCATGCTTTCTTATCTCCCATGATTTACTGTGGAGTGGGGATGCTGCCTGACTGGAGCATGGCATGTAATGACTGTTGCTCTGGCAGCCCTGCATCTTCCCCTGCCAGACCCAAGCACTTCATTCCCCCTCCCGTCCAGCTGAGAGCAGGTGGCCACAGCCAGCTCCCAGGTGCCACCAGCTCCCAGGTGCCACCAGCTCTTTGCAGGTGTCCTGCAGCTCCTGCACATCCGAAGGCCACAGCCACTGAGGCAGGAGTAATCCCCACCAGAGATGAGTCCCACAGCGTGAGTGTCAATAAATAGACACAGAAGCAAAGCAGAAATTTTGCTCTGCCAACATATCCTGAAATGCTGAGCACACCACTGCAGCAGTGTTTCCCAGCTGAAACACAAACATGCAGCGAGAATGGACATGTGAAAACTTGCGAGCGGAGTAGAAGGGGGAGCATGTGGTCTTCTGCTAAATGCAGTACAACACTTTAACGCTTCTTTTTTGATCAGAGCTGGATTTGAATCTGAAACAGAATGGTCTTGATTCTCCAGAGAAGGATTCTTTTGATTTGAGTGAAGCTCAAAGAAAAAAGCTCTTCTGGCCCATACCACTGAGCAGCATGTGGGGCCAAGGCCTTTCTGTCACTTCAGCTGTGTTTGACTCTGGTCTCAGCAGAGAAGCGTCCGGGTCTATCCAGAGGGAGGCTGAGTGTGGGTTTGTAGCACTGCAGTCGTCAGTGGCCCCATAGTGGTGCCTCTTCTGGGTCACTGCAGAAGAAGATTAAAAGAGGTGTTTAGCTTCAGACATTTTATAATCACAGTCCTCAGTGCATTTTAATACCAGTAGGCACCTGGACTAATTAGGTCTTACTCCACTGTGGTGGCAATACCTTGGCTGGGGGCTGTGCTGGGACACAGCCAGGCTGGAGATGTGGTGAGGGCAGGGGAGGCTGTAGTGTAGAACAGCTATCTCACAGGCACTCCTTGGAGTGATGCTGTCGCTTGGGACCTGCTCTCCTATCAGACCTGTGTGCCTGTGGTAGAGCAGAGCTTTCCCAACACCTCTGGAGTCTTCTGGAACAATTGGCAGGGCTGCCTTCAGGTTTGTCCTGCTGAGTCACCTTGGAAGACTCAGAATTTTGTACCCTAGCAGGCTTTCTCTTATGTTGATCTCATTCTGCAGCTCTGTCTCTCTCTCATCACTCTGGCCTCATTGCCTGGCCCCTGGCATCACCCTGTGCACTCACGTCCATTCTGCAGTGTGCTCCTCCCCATCACTCAGCCACAGTTCCATGACTCTGACCACTCATTTGCAGAGTACTTTTCTGCAAGGGTGCAAGGGCTCTGCAGCCACCTGACACGTGACTCAGGGTGGAAGCACAGCCTGGAGCAGACCACAGCCCACGACGCTGTGAGGCTCTGCTGCCTGCAGGGACAGTGGGGCTTGCTGCTGAGCACATCAGATCAACTGTGTTAGAGCTGGGCTGTGTACAGAAGCTGCCCAGGCAGCCAGTTACAAAAAAATAAATAGTTCCCATATAGAGAAAACTCATACATTACCTATTAAAGTTCTGTTTAACTTATGAGTGAAACAGCTACAACATTCATTTGTTACTTTGGGTTTGCTCCAAGAAAAGCAGCATGTGAGATGTGTAGATGTGTTTGCAAACGTGTGAGAGAAAGTGTACTCCCTGTTTTCAAAGCCATATAGTCTGAGATGGGTAGATTAGGGTGCATGTAATACTTGTTAACCCATGAATGAATCAGAAGAAGTGTTTTGAAAAATAAACTCATATAAATTCAAATTATTACTAATAAAATGTGAAATTGGCTGAATGATTTATGTCCTTCTGGTGGAAAGAGCTCAAACTTGCAGACATACTCTGCTGACAGATTGTGAGTCTCACATTGCAAACACTGACTTTAAAGCCGAGGACCTTTACTCTGGGTAGTTAACCTCTTTGACCTCTACCCCTCTGACTTCAGCCTTTCATTAGGTGAAATACTGAGGCAGGTTGGATACATTAAAAAGAGTATTAGTGAGAAGAGAGGCAGTTGAATCAATAGTGTCAGTAAAGGTAGACCTATTTATAGAGAAACAATGTCAGCATATGATAAACCTGTGAGTAAATTGGCTGAAAGCCCAGAGCTTTGTACTTGTTTGGAGAGCTTGATGGTGTCTGAGCAACAAGAAGAACACCTGGTAATACCTGGGCTCAAAAATGTCAGCCATACCCAGTGGTATCCGAAAAAATCAAAAATGTGCCCTTAGGTGGGGAAGGAAGGAGGGCAAGAAGGAAGGGAAAAAGAAGGGAGGAAAGGAAGAAGAGAGGTACCTTGGAAAGGAAGGAAGGAGGGAACAGGCATATTTACAAGTGCTAAGGGAAATGCCAAGCCCTGTTAAGGCTGGATGGCACTGACGAATGTTGAGGTCCATCTCTGCTCTCTCTTAAACACGGAGCTGAGTGGTGGTGACTGAGAGCCACATCCTGAACCACGTCAGAGCTGCTGGTTGCAGTAGCCGTAGTGTTAGCATACATATTGTGCTCACATACATAGAGTGAATACCTTCAAAATGTTCATTTGTAAAGAATCAGAACTACAAGCTGTTTCAAAACCCCTCCCTTCTATTAACGTTGGGAATGTTTCCTCTGATAAAAACTCTTCTAGAAATGATTCAAATGAATTAGTACAGGAAAATCTTGACGACTTGGAAAGCGCTGAGTCGGAAGCAGTGCCATCAGTGAATAATGAAAGTAAACCACCATTCTGAAGTATGACTAATGGTGACACAGCCTGTCTAGAAGAACAAATAACCAAGAAAACGTACGACTTGGCCCCAAAACTGAGCTGAACATTTTTTGAAATCACTTCACTGCTATATGAAGGCTACTAAAAAAACAGGAAACCCTGCCAACTTGTGTCCAATGAGGGGAAATTTCACTTGTCCAAAGGAGAGATAGATGATTCATTCTGTGAAAGAGTGAGACTTATTACTCTTAGAGACAATATTAATAGATCCATCCAAAATCATCCATGGAACAGATCTGTTGATGGTGCCAAAGATCCTTAGCTGAAAAATGTGCTGAGAATCTTGAATGTGCAACATAGAATGCTGCAGTGAAATGATTACATTTTGTGGCACCTAAAATACTTTTATCAAAGGATGACTTGACAAGACATTGAGATAGCTAAGTGCTTACGACTGAATGTCAGTCAAAGACTTACATTTATTATTCAAGAGCAGATTGAGCCTCAGCTTGGCAAAGGGAAAAATGCTAAACTAAGGCTTACAGAGAGTGTGTTTAGGAATAGATAGGAGGTATCTTTAGCAATCCAGCTACATTCATTCTGCTTCTTAGGCTAGTGCATCAGGTGTGGCTTCACAAGCACAGGAAAATAATTTGATCCCTAGTGCCTCACTGCGGAGTCCAGAGGTAAATAATGGCATGCATGTGCTGTGGCTTCAGAACCCAGAAGTTTTCAACTCGGTGCTGATAGCCCTGTAGCTAACAACTGTCATTGTAAACATGCAGTAAAAGAAACAGCTGCCACCAAGAAAATGTGTTTTCTTTCCAACAGACAAGCATAGATGAGCTGCAATTTACCTTTAGCACAGTGACTCACCATATGAATGATCCCACACTGAAGAGTGTGCTCTTTATCACTAGGAAGTCCCCCCTAAACATACACATTTTAAAGCCCTGACTCAAACCAAGACCATCACAGCTCACCCATTCAGTATCACAGTACGTGTCCCAGCCAGCCCTCAGCTTCCCTGAGATGACCAGGAAAAGGACAGCCCACATTTGCAATGGCCTCCCAAGGCCTAGTGAAGAAACCTGGCAGTCAAGAATGATTGCCAACAGCATGCACATCCTGCCCAGTATTGGGACTTGCAGCTGAAACCAGCACCATTTCTTTTCCATCATCAGAGCTTAATAAAAGGCATGAGCTTTATGCTCACATCTGGAGAAAATCAGAACAGTCAACCTTCGGCTTAAAGTGCAACTACCACAAATGAACAAACCAGAGAGACAAGTAATGTAGATTTATACCTTTATTCATAAACACATATATATGTTTTCAAATGGTGCAAGTGTCCTACAGGTTGCAGGCTAAGAACTCAGTCCAGGACTGACCTTTATAAAATTCCCAGCCATCCCACTGGCACTGTTTTCTGCAGACTTCTCAGAGCATCTAACAACGCTCTGTAAGTTATTAATTTTATGTGGAAGTGATCAAAGTAGCGGTGAAATGATGTGCGAAAGGAAAGGTAAGGAATCAATATCACCACAGAGCTCAGACCTGGGAATAGTGCTCCGCTGGTCACGTAAAGAGGAGGAGTACACACTTCCCTCTCTGCAGCATACCTGAGATAATGAACATCGTCTGAGAGAAGGTCGGGGTCAAATTATTGCACTTGTGAAAGCAGGAGTGAAAGGAAGGTAAACAAAGCCTCATGCTTGATCTGCCATCTTCTTGCAACTGTCTAATTGCCTTCTATGCCCAAAGGCTTTGCAAAACAAAAAAGCAAAATGAAAGAGAAGTGCCTTGAAGATGTTAAATATACATACTAAGGAAGGAAAAAAGCAGGTTTTCCTATAGGGTACTTGTATCAATTAAATTTTTCAATGAGGAGAACTCCCTTGCACTCCCAATATCAGCACTCAAGTCTACACAACTCTGTTTACTCCTTTAGTTAATATGAATGAGCAGTTACCACAGCAATTATTCCATTTTATGATGTACATAAAGTTTCTGATACAGTTGAAGGATAGGGTCAATGTTCAAGCTTAGCTCAGCATTTAGCAAGCTTCTCTTCCTGGATGTTTTGATTACTTAGGAAAGCTTTAACCTCTACACCATAATGAAGGACTGGAAAGTTATAGGGTAATTTGTAGGAGAAGAGTGTGTATGAGGATATATGCACTATTATAAAGCTCAATAAATAATCACTTGAAATCACTGGCATTTAGGACTCTCTTGGGAGGAGCTTTCCCAGCCAGCTCCTGATCCCTCATACACTGAGTAATTCCAGATTAAATCCACAACTCTGTGAAAGCATACGTGACATCAGAGACCCACTGAGTATCTCAAAAATGCATGTTAATTAGCTCCAGACAGCAGCAAGGGGGCCAAACATGGCTGCAACTGTAGGGCTTCAGCTCCTGATCTCCTGTGAGGGAAAGTGGTGCAGAGCACAAATGGCCAGAGCTGTGGGAATGATGTAACACGTCTTCTACTTTCATTTTATTGGGAGAGCCCATAGGATTCAAAATCCAGATGTGCATTTTGGTTCGGTCTGCCTATTAGACAGGCAGCATTTTCTCATGCCTATGATTGATACGGTTTCAGGCACATCTGCGTACTCACTCAACCCCGTTCCCTCCACCCTCTCCATTTCAAGCCACTGTGTAGACATGAAAAGTGGGAATTTGTCTTTTGTATGTGAGGGCATAAAAGGCTTCTTGACTTCCACTGAAGGACAATAAGTGGGGGTTCACAGTGATTCCTTCTTAATGCTAATTTTACCTTGGTTTTACCCAAGGAAAACAAGACGTCCAGCACTGGGGTAATAAGCCCCTTTCTTCACTTTTGAGGCAGAGGAAAGTATATCTTGGTAAAGCCTGGGCAACTTTTGCAATAGATAAATAGATATTCTATGGCTTTAGTAAAAATGCACATGAAAGCATTTCAAGCCCACATTTCAGTAAACATTCTCCAGAATTTGTAGCTATTTATCAAATATGAATGCACACTTCAGGATGAGGATCTCATTTCCCCCTGGTGTTTGTTCCAAAAATAATTGGAAATGACAATACCGAGAAAGATGATGTTACAACTTCATGTTTAAAATAAATATAAGGCTGTCATCAGAGCCGAGCTGTCTTGTGAAGATCCCTCTCACAGGAGTCAACAGACAGCTCTACTGATAGAGAATCGTGTTCCATTATTGATTAGCTTTTAAGTTCTTGTTACATATTAGATTAGGATCACTGTATGCATAGGGAATGAATAGCCCAATTACAGTCCAAAAAAGCTCATCTCAAAGAGGTTTGGAATGTTAATATAAAAGAATTTTAAGGAAATTACAGGGTTTAGTAAAAAAGCCTTTAAGGCAGATATTAACATATTTATTGCACAGCTTCTCATAGTGGGGAGGGCAAAATCACCCTCTGTTATTGCATACAAGGCTGCTTTTAGCACCCTCCCAGTTATGTTTTTGAAAGTATGGGAGATAGGGGTTGTTGTTCAGCAGCTCAGCACCACGTGGCCACTTGCTCAGCACTGCTCAGCAGGATGGCGAACAGAATCAGAAAGGTGAAAGTGTGAGAGCTCGTGAGTTGAGTGAAGGAGATTTTAATGAGAGAAAGGAAAGAAGTAAACAACAAACAAACAAGCAAACAAACAAACAAACAAATAAATAAACAAATGTCACCTCAAGTGGTGCCCAACAGCAGCCCCTCTGACCAATTTCTCCAGTTTTATAGTACAGTATAAGAACATACAGCATGGGATGATGTTCTTTTGGCCAGTTTGAGTCTGCGGTCCTGGTTTTGTTCCCTCCCACTTCCTTGTGCCTCCCAGCTCTTTGCTGGCAGAGCAGCACATGGAGTTGAAACATCCTTGACACAGTGTAAGTACTGAGGTGCACAAATGTGGTCCTGGCACAGGCAGCCAAAGCCAGGCCAGTGTCCATCACCTGCACACCCAGAGTTTCAGCATCAGCTTCAGAGCCTCAGACTCTGTCCCCGGTAATGGTGGCCATAAACAATTCCCCAGCAGTGGTCTGGGGGCAACCCAGGGCACAGGAGAGCCCAACTCCAGCCCACTTCCTTTGAAAATTATGCTATGCTGATAAACAGAAATCATACATGCACAACAGGCAGCCATTAATTCAGCTTTGGAAAAGGGACATTCACCTGAAATGAGCCCCTCACTACTTTGGTGCTATTTGCTGAGGGTTACCCTGTCCCCTAGAGTGTCTTGCAAAAGAAATCTCACACCCTGATCCCAAATAGCCATAAGATGCCTTTGCTGGGAATGGATAGACACATGGTCTTATTTAAATCCCCACTGATGAGAAATGCAATGTGCACACAGAAAGAGGGACCAGCAGCATCTCTGCTGGTGTTTCTGCTATTGGACACTGCGTTGCCACCAAGGCACACCCCATAGAACTGAGAACAGTACATATCACATTTATGGAGGGTGTTTGCTGCTGTAAGATGCAAGAACAAAGCCAGAAACAAACCCTGAGACATTTACCGCATCAGATGACAAGATCTAAACTTATGGCCAATCCAACAGCCAGCAATTTGCATTGAGGCCGTTGGAAAGGTACTGGAGTTTACATGGGATGCAGAAGTCTTGTTGCAATGCATGTGACAATGAGCTCAGCTGCTGGGGTCTTCGTGCCATCCAGCATGAAGACAAACTCTGCCCACAGGGCGTCACGGAAGCATAAGCCTCTTCCTGGCTTCTAATTGAGAATCCTTAGTTGAGATCCTGAGTCACCATTCAAGGTCTGAGCTCCAGCCTGGCTGGAACATGATGAGAAGTGATTTCCTGGTCTATGCATGAAAACTAAGAAGCATTCTCACTCTTGAATCAAAGTAAAAAGTCAACATTCAAAAAATTTCAGAGCAGAAAACTGCAAAGGGAGGAGGTTGAATGAGCTCATTAAAATATTTTGAATCAAAACTAAAATGAAACATTTTTTAAAACTATCCAAAACATCATGATATTTAACTGTGTGACAAAATATAATTTTGAACCTGGAGGGGAGGCATAGGGAGCTCAAGCTCAAACCTCAGCTCTCAGCATTCACTCATCATGACATCAGCAATATTGCGTTTCAGTTTCCATCCCATATAAGCCTGAATATTTCTGTGTAGAAAAGGACGGCTCTTTTTCTACAGAGAATTTCTAGCCTTCAGCAATGTGGAACAGTTTTACAAATTGATCTGCCTTTCCCTCAAATTTGCTTAATTAATCATTCCTCTTTGTAGGTTAATCTCCCTTATGAGGCTGGTGTTGATCACATCTCCAGCAAAGCATGGAAAAGGTCACCAGAAAGAGATTTCCAAGGCCTTAGAGGGACTCTGAGGGCAAATGGTTACCGTGACCCAACGCAGTAAAAGTGTGATTAAAGATAAATGGGAGAACCAGGTGGGAGAGTTGCACTTGCCAATGAAAAACTGCAGTAAAAATGTTTTGTAAGAGCTGCAGGCCCACTGACTCACTCTTTTTGGAAACCAATAAATGAAAAACTCCATAGAGAAAAGTCCTGCTCACAGAGTTGCACAGCACTGAAAAACTCATGGTATTCCCCTAAGTCTGCCGCATACAAAGTGTAATCACCCAGGTGGCTTTCATTCAAGTAATCATGTGTGTATTATTAGAGAATTATGTCTAAGTCTTCCTGCATGCAAACAAAGTTCCCAGGCCACTGTGTGCTCCAGGAGCCGCTCCATCACTCCATGAGTGCCTCTGGGGTTTGGGGTACAAATAAGCCTTTATTTAGCCCATAGTGAGGATGAATTCTGTTAGGAAATAAACATTTTATAGGCACACAGATCAAGCTGACAAATGCACAATGGACGTGCTGAGCTCTCATTAGAGCACTGCTCCTTTGACAGACTGAATGGTCCATCATCTACATTAAATCACTTTCTTTAGTTAAATACATGAACAATTCTTACCTAAGCAGGTAGCTATTGAGAAGGAAGTACTTATTTTGTTTCTAATTGTGCCACTTCCAGCCCATAAGCTAGACCAGAGTGCTCTCTTTAAAATTAAGAAATAAAATTGCTGTTGCTATTACTATTGCCACCATATAATTAGAAAAGTTTCTTTGTTTTCTTTTACTTCAGTAAAACAGCAGCAATTATGTATCTTCATCCGTTTCTCTGAGGGGCTAAGAAGAAATACTGCTTTCAAGGAAAAAAAATGAAAATGTTATAAGATTTATAAAACAAATACTCAAGGCATTTTTGAGAGGCATTCTCACATATTGCTGAAATTACACGCAATGTGTGAAAATTTGCTTAACAAATGTGACAAGATGGTTACTTAAGAGTCTGAAACAGAAGGAATAAAATACATAGTAGACAACTCAGCTCTCATTAATTATTATTCTGAATGAGAAATAATGCCAGGAGCAAGAGTGGTGAGAGAAGAAGCATGTGGAAATATATTACCATGTATTTAAAAACCTTTTAAAGGTATAATAATAATTAGGAAATTATTGCACTGTCAGTCTTTTTCAGAAACTGAACAACCACCTGTTCACACTTTTATTAATCGCTTGCCTGCTTCCTCCTCAAAGATGGCCTGCGAAGATCATTAAAGGAAAAGCTACCTGAGTAGAACGGAGGATACAGAATATGTGCTATGCAGAAAAAAATATATAAAATTCACAATTTTAATTAAGTACCAGATAACATGCGCTTGTTGTCAGACACACATTCATCTCCCAAAATATGCTGTTACTTGCTCTTGAGCGTTGCACAAGGCCCCGCTGCTCAGCCCGCAATACAGCTGTCAGTGCTGAGGCCATTTGTGCACACCATGCTCCAAAGCTAAGGAAAGCAAGTCACAAGCATTCCTCATCATTCTCTCCATTAGACTTTGAGGCATTTTTGCTTTGTCTATCCTGAAGCAGAGAAACACACTTTTCTATCAATTTCTGTCCTTGAAGCCTCTTTGAAATAAGTACAGAATGCCTGACCTGCTCACAGTCACATCTTTTTCTTGGGTTTCCTCAAAGATTTTATCTTGGCCTTTTCTGGAATCACTGTCTCTCACAGACAGCAGCATTGCTTAAATACAAAAATCCACATCCATTTTCCCCATTACTTTCCCTTATGCTTCTTTTGTCTATTCCTCCTCTTGAACTTCTCTCCCAGTTTCACTGCTCTGAGATTATTTCCAGAGTGTCTGGTCCTGTTAAACATTCTGAGGACTCTTCTCGTCCACGTATTCTTCACCAAGGAGACTCTGATTCAGACTTTCACAACGTGGGCACCTCCACCACTCTCTGTCGCATAGCCTAGTTTGCACTCACACAGGGGATGGCTAAGTGAGCTCAGAATAGACAGAAATAGGTGGCAGAATGAGCAAACATCTGCTATTCCTTACCCTCTTGGAAAAAACTCCATTTCCTGGCATCTCTTTGCATGATTAAATGCAGCTCTGCCTGGTGGGGCAGGCAAGATGGAGTGTGAAAAAAGGTGGGGAAGGAGACAAAATGCTTTGCAAAAGGTCCTCTGCTTCATGAAAGACAGGAAGGACGCTGGTTTGTTGTGACATTTCATGGTCCAATGGTGAGAAAACCTGTGTCTTTGCTTTGCACTCGGCAGCCACATGAATAAGCACAGGGGTAGGTGTGTGCACACTGCCACGCAGATGCTGCACGAACCCAAGGCACTGTGGCTTCATTGCATCTGCCTCCCATGCAGATGTATGAGTGTTCAGCAGTTACGAAAAGCAAAATCCATTCTAAATCCTTTCTGCGGATATTATTTCTAAGTTGTGTTATATTCTGCCATTATTTTACTTTTGGAATGCATGAGAGCTCCTTGCACCCGAGGCAGGTGATAATGGTCTATTAAAAGACATCATCTTTGTTTCCTAATGCTTTATCAAAGATTCATTGATGAAAATAGCCATCTGACTGCTCTCATCAGCTTTAAGGAATTCCATAAAAGAATGAAATATTCTTTCCTCATAACTGCTTTTGTCTAAGATTTATGATGAAGTGAGTAACGGATAAACCAGGCACTTGCTGAACAAGACAAATGAACAAGACAAGTGCTAACAAGGAAGATTCCAATAAGAAATGCATTTCTTGGGGGAAATTTGTGTTTGTCAATGACACAGGTTACCACAAACTCCTGGCTGCACTCACTGGCAGTGAAAACACACACAGCTCCAGCACCTTGCTCTAGCACTAAGTTTGGAGACCAGTCACCTGGACAGCACACACGTGGGGCCTAGGTCAACATCCAGAAGATGTTCTGGGTATGACCACACAGCTGAATAAGCCATAACATGTTTTGTGCCACCTGTACAAAGAGTGTTGCTTGTGTTAAGAACATCACGTGCTTGCAGGGGAAAAAAATATTGCATGAATGCCTGGCAAAACTTTTTATATTCCTGCCAATAGTAAAGGTAATGTCAGTGGGGATGGATTGTGGGATAATTGTATCCCATTTTCCAGCTATTCATCGGGTTTAAACAGGCAAAGATGCAATGGTCATTCCATATCTTTTACCGTTTTGTCAGTAATGTGACCCTATGAGTTTTTGTCTCCGAGATTACCTAAAGAAGAGGATTGATAATATGGAAATTCTTAATCCATTTTTAAGCCTGCTATTGGCTTTTTGTGTAACCTTCAAGCCATTTGAATTTTTGTCCTTGTCTTTTCAGTCTCCAAAACAGGAATAACGATTCCTTCCCAATTTCACTGCACTTTAAAAAGGCAATCAGATACTACCGATGTAAGTGCCACTTAAGTACTTGTAAACACGCCTGTGTCACTCTGTATGTTAAGGCAATCACTATGCTCTCAATAAATGAAAACAAATTATTCAGTCATATGCACTAGGGGTCTCTAGCTATTACCGTATGCCCATATTTGAGGTTGCTATACCTCTACATGTTCACCCATTTGTCCTGTGTCTATTCTAAATAAGTCAGGCACTCTGAAGTTAAGCAATGCCACCATGAAGGTTGGGAAGACAGAGGACAACTGTGCAGTACAGGATTTAGACTTTTTCAAAATCTTTTGTGTGACGCCTGGTGCAAGCTGTTCGTTATTCATTCTCTGTACATGCTGAACTAGTCACAATTCTTGCCCAGTCTATGGGCATGCATCATGCTGCATTACTTCTTATCAGTGTTGATTTGTCCACCACCAAGCTCTCTCTCCACTTCCTTGGGGCCTCATCTCATTCTTCTAAACAAATCTGTCAACATGTCCCTTTTCCCACCTTCCAAATTCCAGTAAATTCCTCAGAGCTGGCATTTGTCCCATCTAGATCAGCATCAGACTTTCCATCTCCACCATGGAGAAAGTGGAGGACTTATTTCTGTGCTCAGAGTGGAAGTCAACCTACACTGGGCAGCAGATAATCTTTCCACGGATGCCAGCATAAGATGAGGGATATCCCAGCCCCACACAGTGGGGAAAAGAAGGCTGGGGTTGTGAGCTGTTCTGTGCTAAATGTCAATGATGTGTGGTTAGCTTTCTGATTCTGAGCTGCTAAAATCTATACAAACCTCTATGCACTCCTTACACACATAAATATTTTAAGATTCCTGGTGTGCTTGGATTTGGGTGTTACTTTCACCCAGAAAAGCCAGTAACAGGCAGAATTCTAAACCAAAGCTTTGATGCTTGTCAGAACCAGAGGTGAGAGCAGAGTACAAGAGGGGATGTGTCAGCCATTTGAGTAAGAGGCAGTAGTGCAGAAATACTTTGAATACTCTAACTAGTCACTCAGCTTCTCCTCTTTTTCTAGCTAATTACATCAAGAAGACTTTATGGAAATTCTTGCCAAATGTTTTAAACAAGAGCAGTTCAAACATTATTTCAATCCCAGCTTACTATGGTAAATTGTACATGCTCATTTCGTGCATTCATTTGTGAACATTTGACATATCAGTGATTAATTAATATTAATTGCAGGAATCACTTCAGACTTGCTTTATGCTAGAAGTCACACACAATCCTGGCTCTAATCACTCAGCACAGAAATAAACTTTAATTGATAACCCAGGTTTAATATCCACCAGGAATGGATTCTGTAGGAGAAACAGAGCAATGTTCCCTGTAATCATCCTAGAGGAGATAGAAAACTTGTTCTACCAAAATCAAAGAGGATTAGGCAGCAGAAGCCTGATAGTAAAGTAGCAATTATGGAAGGGTGTTTTTTTTTAAATTCCATGCACCTGCTTCATCAAAATAATAGGCATCTTTTAGCAAAATAACCTGAAACTCACTGACTTTCAATTATCTGATGCTGGGAAATGCATCTGGAAAGACATGAAAAAAGGTGATATACATGGAGAGAAACAAAAAAAAGGGAGAAATTAGAATGAGGGAAAATATGAAGGCCTGTCTAAGTGGGAGCTACAACTACCCTGAGCCTTGTGCTGATTATAGAAAGGTTTTTCTAGTTTTCTGAGTTAGGATTGTGCTGTCAGTCCCTGGTGGAGTGCCTATGACTGTAGAGAACATCTTACACCAGAGCTGGAATTGTAACATTGCTTTTAAGGGGAAATTTAGGCAACAACCCTTAATGCAAGCAAGGCAAGCTCAGAGTAGCTTTTCACAGATGTTTCAGGCTGTACAGCTTTTGAGCAAAAATAACTATCACAAAAAACACTTTAACAGGTAGCCTTGCTACAGGGAACTAGGAAAGACTCCATAGTTTTGTTTCAAAAGATGTCTAAAATTAGAGCAGAGCCAAAACTTCATGAAACTGGGAGGAAGAAAGCCCAAATACAGTCCTGGTTTCACTTGAAGGACTGCACCGTGTCCCAGGGCAAGCACAAGGCAGACCCTTGGACCAAGAGTGGTGTAGCTTGCCTGTACAATTCTTGGTCAAGCTCCATGGGTGGGGTCTTCTTTTTAATAAATCCCAATCTTGCCTGAAAACACTTTATCAGAGGATAGTGTCCCTCAATCATTTCATGACCTTCTGTCCTGGAACCTCCACCAACAGAGCACAGCAGTGCTCGTAGCTGCATTGCTCACTAACAGGTACAGTTCTTTTTTCAGACTCAGGGTAAAACCAAGGACAACACTTCAATGCTTCTTGTTTTTAGTTTTACGTTCTTTTTACATTGCCATGCCTTCTCAGACATATTTAATTCCCTGCTCTGCTGCTCACAACCACCCCTACTTACTAACTCAGACATTATCCCCCCCATTGAGTTGGACAGAGTTGCTCTTCCCCATAGCTCTTGTCCTGTGCCATTACAGCTCCTGTTTGAGCACCCCTCTCCCTGCAGGACACCCAGGACACACCAAACATGGTTGGCACAAGCCAAGCCTTCAGCAAGAATCCCAGCCACATCCCAACTCCTGTATGTGAAGCAGAAGAATTCCTTTGAAATTAAGTAGAATTTTTTGCTTGAATTCCAAATGAACCTTTGTAACACTGTCATTAGTTTTCAATATATCTCTTATTTTACCTCATTAGAACTATTGGTAATAAATGGTAGTAACTGGATTGTAATTAAATAGAAATTAAATCAGTATTTCCTAATGAGCTACAGCGAAGTAATCACTATTTCAAAATACATAAACTGCTGTTCTATTAAGAATACAGGCAACTCATTTTTAATGAATTGTTACAAATTATTATGAATATGTGGCCTAAGCCTACAAAATAGTCTTGCATCAGTAACTGTGCCTGGTAGATATCAGCCAGCTGTGCAGCGAGTAGATCTACTCAAGGAACTTGGGACTTGCAAGATGCCAATGACAAAATTGGAAACACTGAATTATGACATTTCAATGATAAACTTTTAAAAATATTTTTGTTTTGAAGATGTTGCAATTAATTTTTTAAAATTATATAAAAACATGTTGTTGGGAATGTCATCAGAGGAAGATGACAAAAAGCACCAATAGCAATAATACATGAAATGAGAGCATTTTTATGCTTTTATTTTGTGCACAATTATAATGAAAGCACTTTGTAGTACATCCCAGGGTGGTAATTTATTTGTTTCTCCATTTATTTATATATTTTTTTCTCCTCACGCATATATTGAAAAATATGTATTAATGAGATTCCTCTTCCACGACCAGTATGAATTTAAAAGCATGCTTAAAAGCACATACTTCTTCGTATTACCATTGATGATGTAACAGACGCTTTGTATTAGAATGTGCAAGTCACAAGGCACGCTTGTAAGGAGGATCAACTATCAACTACCTAAGAGAGGTTTTATATCAACATTCATTTGAACCACTGGAAACAGCTGTCTTTTTCTCTCTTTGAAACATCCAAGCCAAAGCCCCAAGCCATCTGTCAGATGTACACCTGGCACTTCTGCCAACAGTGACCACTGAATTCTCCAGGCTTTCAAAGGCTGTAGATGTTCCTAGGGAATGACTGAGGATTTTCTTCCCATGCAGGCTCCTCATTTCTGCCCACCATCATTACCTCACGCTACTGACATCTAAGGGACAAGGGCAACTGGCGACCAAAAACACGAGCTGCCATCCCCTTGGCCACAGCACAAGCATTCCTTGCTGATCTGATCACAAGACCCATTCCATCACAGTTTCACATGCCCTTGAATGTTTTCATTTCTCCATTTCTTCTCTATCTTTTTACACTGCAGGGTCAGCATCCAATAAGGCCAAGTGTTGGATCCTGCACTTTGTCCACAACAACCCCATGCAGCGTTATAGGCTTGGGGACGAGTGGCCAGGTGATTGTGAAGAGGAAAGGGACCTGGAGTGTTCGTTGATGCTTGGGTGAACATGAGCCGACAGTGTGCCCAGGTGGCCAAGAGGGCCAACAGCATCCTGGCCTGCATTAGAAATAGTGTGGCCAGCAGGAGCAGAGAAGTGATTGTCCTCCTATACTCAGCACTGGTGAGGCTGCACCTCAAGTATTGTGTTCAGTTTTGGGCTCCTCACTACAGGAAAGACATTGAGGTCCTGGAGCATGTGCAGAGAAGGGCAACGAAACTGGTGAGGGGTCTGGAGCACAAGTCTTATGAGGAGCGGCTGAGGGAGCTGGGATTGTTCAGTGTGGAGAAAAGGATGCTCAGCGGAGACCTTACTGCTCTCTATAACTACATGAAGGGAGGTTGTGGTGAGAAGGGGTTTGGCCTCTTCTCCCAGGCAATGAACAGGACCCAGGGAAATGGTCGCAAGTTGTACCAGAGCAAGTTTAGGTTGGACATGAAGAAAAACTTGTTCTCTCACAGAATGGTCAGTCACTGGAATGGCTGCCCAGGGAGGTGGTGGAGTCGCCATCCCTGGCAGTGTTCAAGAGGAGTCTGGATGAGGAGCTGGAGATGTGGTTTAGTGCTTGTAGTAGCAGTGGTGATGGGAGGACGGTTGGACTGGATGATCTTATAGGCCGTTTCCAACTTTGTGATTCTATGATTCTATCATTGTATCATTCTATGACTCCGATATTTACAATCCAGTTGGATTTTCAGAGGAAATCCAGCATTAGGCTGAGGATGGGATCCCTGGGATCCGCAGACCCATATGCAAGCTGTGGTGCAGAGTGGCTGCAGGAGAGGCAGCAGTCCTTCAGCACACTTGCTGTACCCAAATGGACATCACAAACACTGAACAGGGCAAGCAAACTCAGTTTTTCAACTCTTGTTATCTAATCAAAACTTTAAAGCTTCCTAGTGTCAGAGTGTTCACATATCATCTACTTTCCATACCCAGTGCTGACAAAACAAGAAGGTAGGAATAACACAAGCCATAAGAAAACTAGTCTGCCTCATAAATCTTTGAAGGAAAGTGGCTGCTGTTTTATGTTACTGCAGAGCATTGTTTGCAATGAAGTGATTACTGTTAGATGTGTTTTTAAATTGCTTTTGGTATTTTTAAAAACACATGACTTTGAAAGTGATAGAAATGAGCCTGAGTGGCACTAGACAGTGCCTACAATACGATTAAATTCTTCCCAGACCAGCTTCTTCTGAATTTAAAGTTACCAACATAGCTTTTGTCAACTTTCACCTGTCTGAAGAGGGCTCATTGGTGTCTGTGATACATATGCCATTATCTGGTGCCATATCCAACCCCTTCTCTTGCTTCAGAACATGCGAGCCTTGCTTTCTTCTTCAAGATGTTTGACTAATAGTCTCTAGTGTTATTTTAAAGTGTGAATGTGTATGTGTAGATACTCGAGTTCTGTAGCACAGGACCTCAAGTTGCATCTCCCTGTGACAGTTGAGGTTTCTGTCCATGGAGGCGAGGATCAGCCTCCATTGATCATGGTAGGTTAATCAAAGGCACACTAGAACACAAAAAGGCTGAGCTAGATTTACTCAACTCCCAGTCCATGTTAACCTTTTCCAGGTGAGATGAAGTTCATTTGGAAGACATCCAAAGCAATAAATATCAAGTGAGAGGTTTTCTCAGGGCTTTACAAGTCATTAAAACTCCACGTAGTTTTTACCTATCAAGGGATTTACTTACGGGCTGCCACACTCACACAGACCTTTTCCTGGCTATCGTCTTATCCCTTCCAGCCACTAATCAAGCCTGCAGGCACACCAGTGCCCACCTGCAGGCCCCTCTGCTTGTTGTGTGCTGCACAGACTGGGCTCTGCAGGGTTAAATTTACCCAGACACAGGAGACTCAATAAGAGGCAAAAGGAAAATGAATTAGAGGAAAATCAACAGGCAGCAAAGGAAAAACTAAATTACATTTCATGTACACACATGCAGTCCTTTGGCTGCTGAGGCAGAAAATGTAGCCAAAACCGTGCTGTTTTATTCTAAGCAGTGTATCAATCCATTGATTAATTTTACACTTTGTTCATTATGAACCTGGGCTGAGGCCATGAACGCTGCTATGAAATGAAGAATATAGCCAAAAAGGAACTCTTAAAAAGTTGGCAGCCATTTCAAGGCAATGTGTCTGGCCAGCAGGAAGGAGATGTCTCCTCCAGGGAAGTGTATGGAGCTGTAAAATCATTTGTGAACCGGCCCTGCTTAGTTTATAAGGTATGCAACTGACTTAAAGTCAAGTTTCTTACACAGATTTGTGACTTGTAAATCAAATGATAAAAGTAGCCTAAAGTATCATTTTTCCAAAAGGGCATTACAAGATTGGTTAAGAATGACTGTATTTCCTCACTTATACCATTAAGTCCAGAATTGTTTCCATCCATTACTGAGCTGAAGAAGGAGGGCTTACTGTAAATTGTTACACACTGCATGGTTCAGATGGTCAGCTTTATGGTACAGGAAGCAGAAATAAAATCAAATTAAAAAATGCAACAAAATACTGTGGAACAATTTCAACTTCAGTATAACCAGCAGAAATTGATGGCATTGCACTCGCTCACACCAATGACATCACTTGGACATGAGGCAACAAACCTCATCTTTCCACACTGCTACCCAGGAGCAGCCAAGGCAAGCAGAAGCATGCTGCCATCCCATCATTTCCCAGTTACCTGCTATCTGTTGGGAATGATTTGGGAAATACCACAAAAATCTCTCGAAGATAAGATAAGCATGACTTCAAATAGTTGACATCTGTGTAAGATCTCAAGAAAACGAGGCAGAAAGAGAGAAGAATTCTGTCTGTGATATATCTCATTCTCACCCAGACCACGTTGCTTCATGTGGGATAGTACCATGAGTTTCCATTTACAGGAGGATCAGAAATCCCGCTACCGCTTATCCTATTTGCATCAGGCAAGAGATAGCAGGAATTGCTCTTACTGACAAAAAACTCCTCATCAGTAAAAGCCCAGCGCAAAGCAAGGACCCTACTTCAGTCCTTTTAAACAGGGATCTGCAGAGACTTAGGGCAGGTGCAGATCACACGCAGGCAAACCAACCATTCCTTGGTCAGTGTAGCGCTGCGCTGTCAGCATGCATCTTGGCATGTGCCTCAAGTAAGTTTGTCTCACTGATTAATTTGAGCACACATTTGAATTTTGCAACTACAGTGAAAAACAGTATTTCTAGGCGGGTGCCTGAAACATTGCTAGCAATCCTCAAAGCTGGTGTTGTGAAGGCTGATGGATCATCCAACATTCAACTCCATGAAGTGACAACAACCTCACCACGATCACTTCCTGGCTAACAAGGGGTTCAAAAATCTCCGTGTAGAATACATTCTCATTAATTAATTGCTAATTGATCGCAGACTTTTGACTTTTCACAGCCAGTCCCTTGCCCAAGCTGTATGGATAAAGTTTTGTTTGTACCAAACTTCATCCAGCAGAAACTGCTTGAGGGGCAACAGAGCTATGCCAGATGCTAAAAGTGATGCTTCTTGTAGGAGGTTTCTATTGAAATAACTTTTTAGTTAATGTTTGGAAATAATTTTGAAATTAGGACTTGCACAGATTTGTTTTCTTACTGCAGCAATTAGTTTCATGAGCAGCAACTGGCTGCAGCACCTTCTGCTACATCTGACGCATTATATAAACTATTCACTCTTATTCATTAGTCAGAAATAGAGTTTGTAATATCTGCCGAGCAACAGGACAAGCAGCAAAGCCATGGATCATCTGAAATAGAAAAATAGAGTTAGGCATTTCCACATAAACATAAAAAAAAGGATGGGGCAAGGTACATGAGATGTTGTTCTTCCTACCACGTGGCACCATCAGAAGACTGTCCCCTGCCTTTTTTCCCTTTTAATGACCAGATTACAATTCTCTTCTTCCCACCAGGTTGGATTGCCTCAATGAAAACTCCCATTGCCTTTGGTGGAAATGTCCTCAGTGTTAGTCACATTTTAATGAAAGCACAGTGTCACAGCTTCAAGAAGTAGCTTATTATTTTTACTGCCAGTCCACTTCTCTATTGTAAGCAAGATTTTTTCAAGGAGTCAATTTATCAGACTTTATGTGGGCTGGCAGCAGCGTTTCATGGAAAGGTGAAAGCTGAGGTAATGCAATGAAACTAGTGAGATTCAGGTAATAAAGCTAGGACACATTTTACAAAGACAAATGCCTGTGATTAAGGTTCTAAATACATATTCAAGCATCAAAATGGATGAGTTGATTTTCCAGAAGTGTGAAGCAGGAATGGCAGAGGGGCACACAGTACGTGTACGTGTGACAACTGTGTGCACAATCCCAGTGGAGCTGCCACCATGAAGTGGGCTTGGATAACTTTCCCCTTGTTCAGTCAGACATCTCAGGCAGTATTAAAAGGCTTCACCACTGCAGGTCATCCTTCCCAGTCACATGATCAGAAATGACTCAAGTCTGCTATGCAAAAAAAGTGTTGTTTAAAGAACAAGAAAAAGAAGAGGAGAAATATAATAAATATCCCATTATTTCCAGTATATATTATGCAAAATTTGACATGAAATCTTTATCTCACATAAATGTGAAGGTCACTTATTTGTTCATTAAATTCTCCTCAGTCTACATCATTATGCTCATAGTTTTTCTTGTACTTAATGTAGTAAGGGCCTGCCAAACTCATTAGACATCAGCTGATAAACGGATTTGAACTCACAATCTGTTAAAAATCACAGAGCCACGTTAGGACAATATTTCCATGGCTTAGAGACCATATACATTTAAATCTTCCCAGAGAACGTTTCGAGCATTTTTGATCTAGTGCAACAGACTCAACACATAATTCAAATCTGCTTGCTGTAAAAATTTACAGGCTGGGATCTTGGTATCACCAGTCATAAATCAAAGCTGCACACTTAAAAATGTGGTGGTGGCGAAACTGTTGGATAGGGTGTAAACATCTTATCAAACTCATTGTCATGCAGCCCTTGCACTGGAATAGTAAACAGAGCTTGTTAAATATTGCATGTATTTTCTCTCTTCTGGTGGAGTTTGTCCATATAGCATATAACCCTGGGTCATGTCCAGACAGGGCAAGTCTGAGGAGGGGGAAGAGCTTCTGAAGCTGACCTGGATTCTCACCCTAGTGCTCCTGATGCACTTTTGTATGAACTGGGGACAGAGGAGAATATGAAGCATGTTTATGTCATCGTTTATGTTACACTTATTCATTGCTCTTTATTGTAATCTCTCCCAGCTGATGATAAAATGCTTATAAAGCATCAGGCTGATAATTTGCAGACCCTCCTGCTGCTCTGTTTGTTATAAAGCTGCTCATGTCTCCAGGAGAGTCTTTCTTCCTTTTGGATTTATGAGCCTAATGAACCACTGTTATTCTCCATCACAGAAGCCCATGGTGCTGTGACATTATAGCAGGAGCATTTGAAAACTTGTGAGAAGGCACTTGAAACAAACTGCTGCTCTTAATAAGTGCCTCTTGTCTTCAGTGTGGTCTGAGGAAGATCTGAGTGAGCGAATGAATGAACAGAACAAACCGAGTCCTGCACTAACCCTACAAATTCCCTCTCAGAATAAGCAGTTCTAGTCAGACAAATCCTCTGCTGGTGTGAGCTGCATTTATCAGTGCCAGGATGCTGACATTCAGCTCCATGGAAGGCTCACTCAGCACACAGGGAGCCCAAGTCCCTGGGACTACTTAGAGTTTTCACAGTTTTTGGATGTATGAGACTGTACACAGTTAAATTAAACTGTCATTAAAACTAACTTCCACGTTTGTAGAACCTCTTCCACTGGAGAACCAGCTGACTAGGCAGCTTTTTGTCCCCTAGGCACTCAAGATTCATTCAAACATCTTTTCTGGAGCCAGCCTTTTCAGAAAACTCAGATCACCTCAGGCCAAGTAAATAGAGGTAGGGGAAAGGGAGTAGCTCCTGAAGCCTGGATGCAGGTTGCCTGTCACCTTGTTATTTCCATAACAAAGCACATTCCTGCCTACCATGATGAGAAAGGCAATGCCATGACTAGGCCGGCCCCAGGCTATTTAAAAAATTGTACATCACCTTCAGCTAACCAACGCCTTCAGCTCTACCTGGAGACCATAAGAAAGCCCATGCAAAGCCTGGAGCACACAGCCTATTGGGTCCCAATCAGATGCCCCAAGACAAAATCATGCCTTGTTCAAAGCCTGTTTGTGCTGGCTGTCGTCAAAGAGAGAGGCCTCAGACCCAAAAAATTACTTCGGCCAATGTGGGGAGCGAGACAGAAGCAAACTGCCCAGTGTGAAGCAGGAAAGTCAACAGCGGCGCTAGACATAGAGCCTGGGCATCCTGGCTGGGAGCATGAGCGAGACACCAGCATGCTCTGGCAAGGAGTCTGCTGCCTTTGGCTGCTGGTGCTGGATTCCCAGGAACAAGTGGGTTGAGCCAGGTGAGCCATCCTGCCTGTCAGGGCAGAACTTGAGACTATGCCAGTCCTTTCCCACCCTAAATGTCCCTGCCTGTGGAGCCAGCTGGCTCCCTGCAGGCTCCAATCAGAGTGTCAGACTGCACGTACACAGCATACCCAGCAGACAGCTTACTGGTAGCAGCACCAGGCCACAAGCTACTGTGACAGCCTTGACATACCCTCTCTAGCCAGGGGATGCTAGAGCTGGATGGAAGTTATATCTGCAGGTGAGCAGTCCTGGCAAAATACTGAGACCTCCCCCTACACACGATGCTTAATCATACTGTCAACTCTGCGTATTATTCATAAAATATCTGCTGTCTTCAGTTAATCTATAATCATCAGATCTTTCATCGGGGCACGCATATCTCAGCAATTGTGCTCATTGCAAAACCACCGTGGCATAATAGGAAACAATTCCTTTTCCTATCCTATTGTGAGATTGGGAAATCGGTGTAATAAAGGTCATTTAGCCAATGAAGTATTAAGGGAAGATGTATGGCAACATGCCAATCAGTGCTTTGAAAAGCTCAACCAAGGTGACTCTGTTTGTCAAAAAGTATTCAAAAGCCTCAATTACAATCAGTTAAAAGCAATAAGCATGCAAATTATTTTAAAACAAACTTTAATTAATTTCAGCATATGTTTCACTTAGGCTGATTAGTCAAATCTGATTTTCTGAAAAGAAACAATAAACATCTGCTAATGGTGATTTACATATTACTGCTAGAAAGGCCTGCCTGCAGTGTGCTCCATGGTGGTGCAGGTTCTGCACACAGAAGAGACTTTGTGCTATGCCAGCTGCCCCCAGCCTGCAGCCATCAGGTACAGTGCATGACAGAAATAACTTGTTGCCTAAATGGCTAGAATTGTTTTAAAAGAACATGACTTGTTGTTTGTATGAACAACTGTCCCAGTAACTGTCCCCTTTTCATTAGACAAACTCTGGATAACAAACAGGCAAGCAAAACCAAGGACTGGACCCACAGGTCGTCTCCTAGCTGAGATTCTCTGCAGCCTGACCTCAGTACAACCCTGTCCTCTGAGATGACAAGTGAGAAGTTACTTAGCCAACTGCATTCAGAATAGCAAGGAGGTATTAGCAAACTGTTCAGGCCACGCTTCCCTCTAAGAACGGTGGAAAAAATGATCGGTTCTACAAACACCTAACTTAGACAACACAACTGCCTGTTCTTTGTTCCTTATGGAGGGGGACAGGAAGTGATAATCCTGTGTAGCTGACAGGATAAATCCCTCTTCATGCCTGAGACTCCTCTGTGGGAGGTCTGAAGGCAGCCCCCTCATACTTTTGGGGCTGCAGCTCACAGTAAAGTAAATATTTAAAGTTCCATACCATTTTATAATCACAAGGCTGATAATGGAATAATTTTAATATCCATACAACGCCAAATGCAGAGTAACATGATGATAGTGGCTCCCAAGCAGTTTATTACCACCCGTACCCAATAGATAGTAATCCTGGAGAAACAAAAAAGAAGGAAAAAAAGAAGTTCTGCCAATATGCAGCTGCAGGATGTCATATTCCAAGAGTTATTTCAGTTGTAGAAATCACATGGTTCCATTCCTTGGCACAAAGAGCAGATATGGGGAGAATGGACCATGACAGGTGTTGCTTTAAATATTTTGAAGGTATGCATCAGGAATAGTTCATGAAAGTGCTTCCAAAGTAGTTCTTACACCCACTGGGCTTGGCAGTCCTTGGTCTTAAAAAACATGAACTTGGCACAGTCATCTCCTAAATCTTTTAAACTAGCTTAATCCTCCCAATAATGAAAAGTGCACTCATCTAGATTGGTGCATTTATCTGAAACACACTAATTTATCAAGTAACTAAAACATGGTTTCGGAAGGTAACTTTGTACTTCCCAATTCTTCTTTCATAAATCAACCCATTCAAGAGGGTGCCACATTTGTTTTTCCCATTCTCACATTCTGCCTGAGCGATCATTCCTCATTTAAAGATGATCCTCTGGAGAGGTCTCTGTATGATTCTGTGATTTCTAGCTCCTGTGCGACCAAAAAACATATGTGTGCTGACAGACACCAGGAGATTTGCAAAACCTGGGGTTCTGGGAGTGTTTACAGGAGTTTCCTGTACCAAACAATGCTTCTGCTGTGTGGGCATCCAATGCAAGTGATAACAGTAGGATTACCACATCTGTGCTGATTCCCTCTCCACAGAGAGGAAGACAGTGAATAGGATATACAGCTGCACTGCATACATGCTCCTCTGTATCCAGATAGCTGTGGAACAGGCAGTCGCACACATCACACCCACCACGGCCAGCTACTTTTAACACTTTATTTTTAACACTTTCTGGATAGACTTATTCTGCAGAAAGTTTTTGCATGGGAAGAGAGAGCAATCTTAATTCTTTAGGGGTAAAGTGCCTCATCCTTCTGTTCAATTTGGAGAAATAATAGATTTTCTGGGATTCCGCAGTGGCATACTCACCACTGTGTCCTTGCTACATTATGCTGCTTCTCTACAACGAAGTGTACAGTGGCCAAGAAGCATCAATATACAATACTTTCAGCTTTAGGATTCAAAAATTTCATTGAAACTTCTCCCTGTGGAATTTCTCCCAGAAACTACATGACCCCTGTAGCAGCTACGGGTTCATGACTGCAGAGACATGCGTTTCTTGCAGGGAGGAAACACAGCTGGAAGCTGAAACAACATCACTAAAGCCACCCTGGGCAACAACGCAGCTTCTCCACGCTTCTACCAGCCAGCTTCTACCAGAACAAGAAGCTACTGCAAGGTCAAAACAGTTCATGCGCAGTGACCTGAAGATCAGAATTTTCATTATATTGGTTTTTTTTTTTAATAATATGGCACATAAAAACAGTATATAGAAAAAGAGTGCTTTTCTTACCTACCCAGGAGAATGGAATATTCATAAATACACTTTCCATATTCTTTTTGCACCAAATTGACACCTGTCACCTGATTATTTCAGCACCAGGACTACTAAAGAGATTTCCTTTCTCTTCTTAACTTTGAAACACTTTCAGATACTAGATGTGAAAGAGCAAAAAGATCAGCATCAGGCTCAAGAATGCAATCAAGTCCACAGAAGTAGGAAAGAATATTTACACAGGAATTTTTAGAAAAAGAACAGCAGCTCTTCGTTCATTCCAGTATCCTCTTTGAGGCCGGGAGTAAAGATTTACTGAGAACATGAGTTACATGTGAACATACCAGATGATGAGTCAGAAAAGCTGTGGGCAAGAATTCAGCAAGCCTCAGTTTTACTAATGCTCATATGCTTCTAAAACAAGATCCTGAGGAGCTTGCTCTTAGGTGCAGGAGAAAATGGGCATTCTGGAGATGTGGTTTTTATCAGCCAGCAAACTGGACATGTGTATGAGATGGATGTGGCCTCTCAACAGATTCTACTCTCCCCTAAATGCAGCAGTTCCCAAATTTTGTTGGCTTGGGAACAACAGTGAGCATAAACCATTCTGCCAGAACCTCAGACACTTCTCATCCTGTCTGCATCAGCTTGAAAATTTAAATTCCCTGTTGACACAAGCAACACTAGAGGGTCTCAAAGGGAACACAAGTCTTCTGTAGTGAGAGATGGGGTCTTTTCTGTCAGGTATTAAATAACATCTCCTAGCTCTTCTGGAAGAAGTGAGAGAGAGGAACGGAATAAAATATACAATGTGATAGCAAAGCTCTTTGTCTTTGAAAGCAAAATTCCCATCCTGTGCAAAGAATATGAAGGAAACAGATGTTCCCATGTGCAATTTAATGGCTAGATTGTTAAAAGGATAACACAGTTTCTTCTCTCTTCATGTGACTTGCTCAGACTAGTACTTCAAATCTTCCTTCTTCTGAATGAATCGCTCTTGACTCAGGACCAGATTCTGACAAGTATGAAGGAAAATGAGCAGAAATATCCTCGTGATGCTTTCTCCATAGGCATCCTGTATTAGAAGCTGCAAAAGTAGTCCAAATTCCCATGGAAGCATGGACACCTTCATCTGTAGGCTTCTGGAAGAAGAAATATCTTTTAAAGAATTTCCTATTCAAGAATAAGACAAGCAAATGGATTTTTGATCAGTCTCCCTTCCAGCGCAGTGACACTGTAAGCAAGGATGTCTGGGGGTTCAGAAACTCACTTCAATCACAAACACCAGTTAAGTAGTTGAGTTTTCAGTGAACCAACATTGAGGTGCAGTGACTGCAGAGAGGGTTTCAGTCGAGCTCCAAGAGCCAAGCCTACAACTCCTATTCTGCTAGGTCTCCCTGAAAGTGAAAGGTGCCCTGTTTTCCTCACTTATCTAAGAGGCATCAATGGACAGATTTTGGTTTCCAGATTTTCAGAACTGAGAATTTCAGAACTGAGAATTTCACACAGGGAATACATTCCTCCTCTTGTTTTTCACTTTAGGTTTTGAGCAATTGCATGGGATACTTTTCAGGTCATTTCCTTTACTCTCAAATTAACCCTGATTTCTATCTACAAACAAAAGCAGAGAACATCAAGTATATTGTTGGGAAAGTCAGTAGTTAAGAAGCACCTACATGACCACGTTATGTCCACGAGACCTAAAAAAAAAAGGTCACTGTGTATTTGTCTGGCTGCACACTCCATAGGAACTGTGCTCTATAAGAATTGCTTTTAGCAACAGTTAACATTTTCAAGACAATAAGTCAGCTAACGCTAACCTTTGAGAGTAGGTTTCGAAGAAAGGTTAAGGCAAGTTAACCTAAATAGCTTAGAGAAATAAAGAGAAGTGTTGGAGGTAATTAATACTTGAGAGGAAGTAATGTAAAGGAGAAGACAGACTTATGTGACTTTGGCCAAATGCAATGTACAAGATGTAATAGCTTTAAATTAAAGAAAGGCAAGTTGAGATAAGAAAAAACTTTCCAACAGGAGCAGTAATTCAGCAGTGTAGTGCTGTGAAGAAAGAAGCCATGCACATGTTGTCAACAGACACATTCCAGCCAACACCAGCTAGCACTCTCAGAGGGAAAATACCTGGGATAGACCATGAGAGATCCTGGTGATTTGACTCGGAAGTCTATAAAGACCATTCTAAAACCAACATCTACAATCCTATGATTAACACACACATCACCCATTAATTTTACATGTTTTAATGGCTACCATTTCCCATTTACAGCATACCCACCTGACACAGATGGATGGTGAGTTACAGAACCATAACGCAGCACCACAATAGATTATTGGTTTGATCCTGCCCTTAGACAGGCATCATGTCTCACCTCATGTATGTTATTCCCTATATGCTAAATTTCCAAAGACCAACTCCAACCGTAGAACAGCCAGATGCACAAACCAACTTGGAAAAGCTGAAAATGTTTTTCAGGTATTCATTGCAGCATGTTTAGCTGACCACAGTTTGTAAACATGATGAAATTTTTCAAAATGAAAATGACTGGATCTTCTAACAACATGACTTCAGCTTTTATTTTATGAGTTTATTTGCCACGATCTTTATACTTTGAATAATTAGTATTCCCTTCCTCAATTACACAATTTTCCTTCTTTTTTTTTAGTCTACAGTATGATTTGTTGAAGTCTTCTTTGTTTGAAAGGACATTTGCTGAATCGAATTTCAAAAAAGACTTGATGGCTTCTGGCAGGAAAGAGAAAATACAAGATGTTGCATAGTCTGAAGGAGGAAACAGCATAGGATCTCATCTATCACACAGTATACCACATAATTAGCTGAAGTATTGTTTCACTCTGATTAAAACCATATTCTAGCAGAACAGTTCAATCTGTTGTGCATGTCTCTAAACTACCTGAAGAATAAAACTTCTCAGAGAAAAAGAAGATGTCCCACAGGAAACTAGTAACTGAATCCAAAAGTAAAAGAGTTGTGGTCAATAAGGGTATCAGTGGGACAAAAGACTGCAGAATTATGTCCAGAACAGCAGTGATATTCATGAGCTTAACCACTGATGAAATCTGAGAGATGATAATCCATGCAGGGCTAGAAAGACATGTTCAGAAACAGAGCCATGAAACTAGGGTTCCTGGGATCTCTCATCAGTTTCAGCATTGTCTTCCTACAAGATTGTGTGCCTAACAACAATTCAGTGCAAAGGTGACACCTATATATCACACATATTCCCAAAAAGTTGCCAAATGCAGCGTCAAAATAATTCTTTCTAAAGTATTTATTACTCAGCCTTCTTGCCTCTCTGTTTACCAGA
This sequence comes from Tetrao urogallus, assembly GCF_951394365.1. Classification (NCBI taxonomy): domain Eukaryota; kingdom Metazoa; phylum Chordata; class Aves; order Galliformes; family Phasianidae; genus Tetrao; species Tetrao urogallus. Next base: position 1,217,735 of record NC_136826.1, read on the forward strand.
TCCAGATATGATTTCCATCACTGGAAGATTTAAGTAATATATCTAACTATATTAGTCAGACCAAAAGATTAGTGGCAGAAAATTTTCTAGGGTTCAACAGCAGCATTTAATCTTATAGCAGCAGTGTAAGATTCTCCCATTCCTCCTCCCTGCAGGTTAATTTATGGAGGTTTATTGATGGTCATAGTGATGGTGGGCTCAGAAAAAAGCAGTACGATAAAAAAGAGAATGGAAAGAGGAAGTTTGAGGAAAGAAAGGGAAAACTTTCATATTCTGAAAGCCCCCAGCTAGACCCAGGTCCAGATTAGTAGAATACAGCCTGCAAAAATAAAACCAACAAACTTGCAGGACTTTCTGCAAGTTAAATTAAGTTTTCTTTGAGGCAAAAAAGCTGCAGAGAGTAGTAGAAAATATGGTTATCTTCAAAGGCCACATGACCATATCTTTGCCAAAAGCTTAATAGACCTAAGTTAGCTATGAAGTATGAACTGGACACTTCAGTAAATCAAAGGAACCAGGTATTTAGAACAGCTGTCCAGCAGGCCATGAAAGCAAACCCACTTTAAGGTGGAGCTGAGTAAAGGAATTATTAAAATTGCAGGACTGGTTTTCTGCAAGAAGATCTTATTCAGGGAAATACAGTGTTTTTGTGAGTCACAGAATCATAGAATGGCCAGGATTGGAAGGGACCCCAAGGATCATGAATCTCCAACCCCCTGCCACATGCAGGGCCACCAACCTCCACATTTCACAGCAGCCCAGGCTGCCCGGGGCCCCATCCAACCCGGCCTTGAACACCTCCAGGGATGGACGGGGCATCACAGCCTCTCTGGGCAGCTGTTCCAGCACCTCACTGCTCTCATAGTAAAGAACTTCCTCCTGACATCCAACCTCAATCTTCCCTCCCTCAACTTCAAACCATTTCCCCTTGTCCTGCAGTTATCTACCCTTTCCAAGAGTTGATTCCCCTCTTGTTTGTAGGCTCCCTTTAGGTACTGCAGGCTGCAATAAGGTCACCCTGCAGCCTTCTCTTCTCCAGGCTGAACAAGCCCAGCTCCCTCAACCTGTCTTTGTAGAGGAGTTGCTCCAGTCCCCTGATCATCTTTGTGGCTCATTACAGCTTTCTAAAAGTGATGCAAGGTTACAGGTAACACAGTTTTGCAGAATACAGTTTGTTTAGACTTTGCCTGTGAGGTTGGTCCCCTTAGTTGCCACTCCATCATCTGTCTCAGGTGTCAACAATGCGCACTACACAGAGGCAACACTCAAACAAGCCTTTGATGATGATGTTTCAGATTTCTCCACAATCTGTTTCACAACCCACAGCCTACACACAGCAAACCCACAGCAGCCTTTGTTTGTCCTGCCACCTGTCCCCCAGGTTCCTACATCCACGCCCCCCATCTGCCCTATGGCTGAAGCCAGTAAGACACTCCCTTCTGTGAGGAGTTGCTTGCAGGGAGCTGGAGATCCAAATCCACCCGTTGCCTTTGGTCCCTCCTCAGAAACTAGAGGCATTCCCAATCAGAATGAGTTTCTGCAAGCCTTTTATGAATGCTGCATGTTTCTTGGGTGACTGGAATTATTCGGTTTCCAGCTTGCTGTCTCACAATTCATGAGAGCTTATTATTAATGGCCCAGTAAAACAATATACAGCCTGTTGTATCTTAATTCAATAGTCAGTAATGACCAACTTAGAGAGATCATTTTAGACCTGTGGGTTTTCTAAGGCCTTTTGAAGGTAATGGCAGTAAAATATGCATATATTAATGTTACTTGTGGAAGGCAGAATATAGTGGCAGTATAAGCAATAATGCTGCACTGTGTAATAAAAATTGAAAATTCTTTTCCCTAAGTGTAAATATAAAATACCTCTGGGGGACATATCTAAAGGAAGAGTGTTTCAATAACACATAGTTAAAATTATATTTTTCAAAGCTATCCAAGTATAGTCTAATAAATAAACCATAAAATAAAGCAACATTTTACAAGGTATACTCATACAGTATCTCAAGCTTTTTGCCACTCTTAAAATCGTTATTTAATATGGACAGTTCTAGTCACAAAATTTCAAGAGTTTATTCAATATCTTTTATGTGCTTTACAAGGTTATTAGAGAA